>NW_017619598.1:1400214-1552714 GCF_001879475.1 Ipomoea nil
TAGAATTGTCTATTTAAATACGCAAATTTAACATTCAATTATCTATGCATGAACAATTCCAATATAATTTTGTCTTGATATACTTTAAATTAAAGTACTTATTTATAAAAAAAATATTGGGCATTATCCCAATCGCGCAAATGCGCGTAAAAAACTAGCATCCAAATACAATACAACATATCTACAAATTTAATAATAATAATAATAATAATAATAATAATAATAATAATAATAATAATAATTATTATTATTATTATTATTATTATTATTATTATTATTATTATTATTATTATTATTATTATTATTATTATTATTATTATTATTATTATTATTATTATTATTATCGGGAGACGGGGCGAAGTGGGAATGGGTATCTCCATTCCCTTCCCTGTCCTCAACAAGGAATTAAAAACATGCAATATTCTCCATCCTCGGGGGACGGGGGAAATCGACATCCCTAATCTTAAACACCATGCATAGACCCACTCTAAGTTTATAAGAAAGTAAATGAGTTAATCTATTTTTGAAGATTAATATTAAATTGTACACTTATACACATAATTAACCTAAACAAAATCCATACCCTATTGTGCGTGGTAGGAATAAAGTCCCCACCCTGTAACCTTAAACGAGACATCTCTTCTATCCACTAGACCAATATCATGGGACAAAGTACAACATTTTTAACAATTAATAAATATTTCTTAGTTCTTATTAACAAAAAAATAAAAATAAAAAATTGTAAATGTCTCGCCTGAAGATGTTAGACCCTCTCACATAAAACACCGCAAAGAAGGCAAGCTTAACCTTAGCCAAGTCACAAGAAAGGTAAATCAACCTAAAGACATTATTTTTTCTCAATACTTTGAATCATTTCAAACTAGTCTTGAATTTTCATTTGCTAAATAAAATATAAAACATTACAATTTTAATAATTAGCAATAAATTTGCCCTTATGGCATTGATACTCTACTCAATTATTTATTACTACACAGTTCGATATGTGGACTTGTAGAGTTTTACACATGAACTATATATTTCATTGATTCTGATGAAGAATCATATTTCCCAATTGCATTTTACTCTCAACTTTTCGATTCTTTGCAATGAATTGTTTGTACCATTTTGCAGATAATTTTGGAGTCCTCTTTAACGTGACACGATCAAATTGGTAAAGTCCCAATCTCTTTGTGTATCCAAATGTCCACTCAAAGTTATCGAACAAAGACCAAATAAAATAGCCTCTAACATCTGCTCCTTTCCTGAACATGTACAAGGTAAAAAAACATTGCTATCATATATCATTCAAATGATACAAAACAATGAGGAAATATGAGTCATTTTGGTCCTTTGCTGTAAAAAATAACGGAGTATAAAACATACCTTCAACTTTATAAGATTTGCAATTTGATCAACCATGAACAGAAACATAAGCGCTAAAATTTTCAAATTTTGTTGTTTTATCCAAATTGAATAATATGCTCCATTTTAACTAAAAATTTAATTAAGTACTAAATGTACAAAAAGTATTGACCAAAAAAATCCAAAACTTAACATTGTCTTGCATTTATGTTTATTTGAGGATTAAAATTGTGACTATATTGTAGAAATAAGGATAAATTTTAATTTTAATAGTGATGACCAAAACAACTAATCGCGAATAATTGAGGTAAACCGGATATTGTAATACCTGATGGCAGTTGCAAGGGCATTTAGATAATCAGCAAAGAATTTGACTCGTTTTGTATCATTCAATACTTCTTCAATGTTAGAGTTTGGGGTGGTTGTGTCACAATAACCTGTAACATGTTGCGGTTTTCATTAACTTTAGATACATAGTTTGAACTAAATTGAAAAATCATGGGTTATCAAGAAAATGGCCATCTTACCATTTTCTGTTACATAAAGTGGTATGTTTGAAAATTTTTCTTTCAGATAAGTTACCATTTTCTCCATTCCAGGTGGATAAACAGCTATATATCCCAACCCTGCCTGCAAAAGCCCAAGTAGCAAGTTCCAAAAGTTAATGACAATGCAAGTAAGTGTATGATATGTCACTATGGGGAATTCCCTAATTACCTACCTTTTTTTAACCAATCAAAAAATGATAGAGGTTAGTGATTTTTTTCAATTTTTTAAATCATATTGTCCGATTTTGTTTTTTTTTTTTATTTTTTTATTTTTTTTACCCGCCTATAAATATGGTTGAAAAAATTCATTACCATAAAAAATACCTTATTTTCAACCATCATTTTGGTGGTCTGAAAATTTTTGAGACTAATATGAAAATGAATTATTTTTTAAAATTTGACTTCTCAACAAGAAGAAAGAAGAGTAGGAAAAGAAAATAGGGAGGAGAAGAAACAATTCAACATGCTTTCGACCTTCCTACAACCATGGTTTTGTGTGTGTTTTAAAAATTTTAAATTGTCAACATCTATCGGTCACTTAGGTCAACCAATCATTTAAATATTTTAACTACTTGGTAGTCAATGACTCAATGTTATAGAAAACCTTCAACAAATGGTCGATAATAGCAACAAAAGATGTTTCTAATCGTCAAAGTGGTCAAAAAGCTAAGCATTCCCAAGGCATTTCTAGTAATAAAAACTTTTAGGTATTCCAATAGTATTTAATAGAGATATTTGGTAAACCAACAATATAACTATATTTACTAGTTTCCCAATAAGGTTATCACCCCTTCAAAATTTTCCCCTCATACTCTCCCCTTCCGACATAGTACTATTTCATTGGATGGTTTTTTTTTTTTTTTTTTTTTTTTTTTTTAAATAACAATTTAGTATTGCGAATCAATTCATAACACCCAATTCATAACACCCAATTGTTATAAGTGATGATTAAGTGAAAAAATTTTAAGAGGGAACAAAGCATTTTTCATTTAAAAAATTTCCAATAACTGGCATCTACCAGTTGCCTAGCTAGGTTATATCCTCAAAGTGGTTAGAAAAAGAAAAATACTTCGTGTACTCCCACTTTATACTCCCAACTTTTACTCCCACACATAAAAACTTGATGTAGACACTTGCATTGAGACCCACATGAAAATTAGCTTATTAGAGCCCGCCACATCAAGGAACAAAATTGAGAGAGTAAGATTTGGGAGTACTAGAACTCTTAAAAAAGTCATTTCGATCCAACCAGTTTCCAGTGACAAGAAATCTTAGCAATAGTGTTTAAAAAAAAAAAAAAACTTAGCAATAGTGTGTAATAGAGATAAATGGTGAATCAACAATACAATTAACTATATTTACCAGTTCCCCAATAAGTTTGCCGTTCTTGGATAGACTTTGGCCAACAAAACCTTCTTCTCTGGTGTTTCCTGCCATAGAAGGGTCACATGTAGAATACAAGCAATCTTGGGCATAATAGGTTGTGTAATGGTTGATTCCAATAAAATCCGACCCTCCAGCTTTCAGCTTTTCCAGGTCAGTACTTGAAAACTCTGGTAAATGTGACCCCAAAATATCTTTCATTTCTTTGGGATATGATCCATACATGATTGGGTCCAAGAACCTGTTTTGAGTATTGCCAAAATTCATTATTATGCATCTATATGAAACTGTATTTGGTCCCTCAGTTATACTATATACTCAATCCCTTTTGTTATGCATCTGCATAATAAGTGTGAATGAATGTTATACCCTTCATTTATGTCTGTTTTTCCGTTCTGAAAAACTTGATTCATGGTAAAATGTGTTAGGAACATTTTTATTAGATTTTTTTTTTGAAAGGAAATTTTTATTAGATTTTGATGATACTAAACAATAAGAATTTTAGACCCTCAAATTATTTTATTTTCGATCTAGACTTAGATATTCTGCTCTACATTCGTAACCAACCGAATGGTTCCCCGGGTTGAAACATAATGTTCATCCAAATGTTAACTCGAGTGGACAGTCTCAACATCAGACTCAAAAAATAACCCGAGTGGTTGACTCACGAGTGGAAAAGATATATTCCTAAATTAAAGCAATAAATTTGGTCGTTTTCAATGATATTCCATTAGATTTGGGTGAAAAATCAATGAAAAAAAAAAAAACGTAAATGACGGCATTGATAAACATTGAAAAAACTTAGACAAACATAGGCACACATGAGCAGCTCAGTCACAGGGGTGAAGTTTGGAAACAATGACTGGGATCGAGTCTCACCAGCGACAGTGAGAAAGTTCAACTGAGTTACTGAAGACATAATACTCTCTATATCTTTTCCGAGCTGAGTAATCACTATTCGAAAGTTCTCAGTTACCGAAGACAGAATACTCTCTATATCTTTTCCGAGCTGATGAGTAATCACTATTCGAAAGTTCTCTATATCTTCTTCGACCTACAATCACTATTCGAATTCGAAAGTATGTAACAAGTAAACCTCAACCCTAGCTGGAAAAGGAATACAATGAGACCAGTTAAACCACTAATGTTGAGGGTCAAACTAGTAACCTTTTATTTATCAAGTCAACAGTCTGACCAAAACTAGTAACCTTTTATTTATCAAGCCAACAGCCTGACCAAAACTAGACATAACCATAGAAGCACGGTGGAATATATATAACTCAACCAAATATGTGATTATTTTCCCTTATGTGCAAGGATATATATATATATATGCCATTGGGACAATATAATTATCGATCTGTTAAGGAAAGTTTACCAGTTTGACAAGAAGGAATGAGCTCTCTCAGCTGCTGCTTTGTCTACAGTGGAGTTAGTCATGGGTAGAAACCAGGTAAAAAGCATTGCAATTCCTATTTCACCTCCTTGTTGTTGCTGGTAATTTTTTCTGTAAATATTGACAGCGGCAGCATGAGCTAGAATCATGTTGTGGGCTACAATGAATATATCCTTTGTTGCATTTCCTTCACTGCAGTTGCCATGGGGCCACAACCGATACCTATAGGCAGCAATGGCCCACATGTTGGGCTCATTGAAGGTAATCCAGTACTTCACTTTATCACCAAGATGATTGAAGCACACATCTGCTAAGTATGCATATTCTTCCCTGAAATTAAAGTTAAATAATATTAATTCTATCTCACTCCCCAACACACTTTTCTTAAAACTCATTCACTTTAATTTATTCGAGAGTTAATTCCACCGGATGTCCTTTGTCTTTGGTGGCAATTCCAAATTTAGTTCCAGACTATCATTTTTGTCATTCACTACTGGAAATTCTGAAATTTTCGACCACCTGAAAGTGATCATAAATCAAGTTGAAAGTCTTGTTCCGACCACTTTTGGTATCCGGAAAAACCTTTGTTGCTATTTCCGACCACTTTTTGGACTTTTTGGTATCAACTTAATTTAAGATCATTTTCAGGTGGTCGGAAATTTCAGAATTTCCAGTAGTGATTTTACATCCCAGACTATCGTTTTTTGGACACTTTTAATCGTTCTCATGATTTTTTTCTATTTTTAGTAAAGACATTTTTGTCTCTTCATATTTTTCTTTTATTATTTTTTCGGTTTCAACCAGTTTAATTAGTTTAGAACTTTAGGTAACCTCTGATTTGTAGTAACTATATTTTTCAACCAAATTTTAGTAAAGTCCTAAATCAATTAAACTGGTTGAAATCAGAAAAATAACAAAAGAAAAATATGAAGAGACAAAAATGACCTTACTAAAAATAGAAAAAAAATCATGAGAATGACTAAAAGTGTCCAAAAAACGATAGTCTGGGATGTAAAATGACAAAAACGATAGTCTAGGACTAAATTTGGAATTGCCATCAAAGACAAAGGACCTCCAGTGAAATTAACTCTTTATTCGAGTACTAAATTTTAGTGAATACTAAATTGGGACAAAGCTAGGCTTATTAAATGTCTTCCCAAAAGCACTGTTTGACCTCCTAAGAAATTAAATTAAAGTAGAACAACTTACTGCATTTCAGGGCTGAGCCAACCTTGAAATCGGTCCTGGAGTTCTTGAGGGAGATCATAATGATTTATAGTCACAAATGGCTCGATTCCTGTTACGTTGCATGCATGCATGCATTTAAATTAAGCTAGCTAGGGTTATTAATTCTTGAAAAACAATCAACTGTGAGGAATTGTATTTAGGACAAAACCTTTGAGCAGGAGAGAATCAATGAGATTTCTATAGTATTTGATCCCCTCCAAGTTAATGTTTCCATGTCTTCCTTCTGCAGCATATATGTAACAACTAATGATTAGAATTTAGATGATATGATAAAAAAAAAAAAAATTATGTTTTTAAGGAGAGAAATCAAAGTGGATATGTGTGTGTGTGGATGGGGGGTGGGGGGGGGGGGGGGGTCCTAACTTGGCAGAACCCGAGACCATGATATTGAGAACTTGTGGCTATTGACTCCCAGAGACGCCAATAGATCTGCATCTTCCTGTTTTCAGTACCACCATATATAAGAACAAAAAGAAATTAAAAAAAAAAATGATGTTTTTGGTCGGGAGGTTCCTCTAATTTTAATTAGGTCCATCATTTATTAAAATAGTGACATTTTTGTCTCCATAGAAAAATAATGGTCAGTGTCACTCACGAAGTGGCAATTAATTTCAATTTCACAATTTATTTCTTTTTTGGACTAGACTTATAAATTCATCTTAGCTTTCTGATTCACTTATTCCCCTTCTCTCCATATTGGGGGAAATTATGCATAAATTATTTGCGTTAAAAGCACATATTTGGGTGAAAATGATGTGTTTTGTCTCGGTAGCCTATTTATATTGGAGGAAAATACGAGTAAAAAAAGAGAAATTTGAGATGAATTTATGAGCTTAATATTGAAAATTTTGGGTTTGAGATATATACAAATTAGTGGTTTCTAACGGTTTTGGGCGGCGTCCGACATTCTACTGTTGAAATTTAATATTGATGGTTATATAAGTATAAAGAAATAAAGTTTTGTCTTTGCTACTAGGCTACTAGCTATATGTAACTTTTGCATAGTAGTGATAAGTTCTTGATCTTAACAATTGGTATCGGAGCATGTCATGAGATTATACTGAAAGCATGCATGTTTTGTAGTTGAGGCTAATAGGTGCTTGGAGGAGATTGTTCGGCGGCCGACTAGTTTAGCATTCTGCCATCAAAACATGAGGCTGACTGCTATGCAAGTATAAAGAAAAAAATTACATATTCGCTACTAATTATAACTTTTGACATAATAGTAAATACTAACGGGGCGTTTGGTTGGAGGGAGGAAATTACGTAGGAAAGGAATTGCAATTCCATGGGAGATGAATTACTGGGAATAAAGTGAGAATTTAAATTCCAGTGTTTGGTTTACAGGAATAAAATTACTGAGAATTTCAATTCCAATGTTTGGTATACATGGGAATTGAAGGGAGTAAGTAGTATAAAGTCCAAAATACTCATTGTTGTTGTCAGATATCAATTTTTGAGTAAAAAAGTGGAGGGATAATTTGACCCATTATTATTTTTTTTCTTCCTAAAATCCATGGAATTAAAATCCCAAGGAGAGCATGGGATTTTAATTCCATGAAAATGAGGGATTTACAATTTCGTGGAATTGTAATTCCTTCCAACCAAACTAATTAAAAAATTTAGTGGCCTTTGGATGGGAATTAAGTGGGAATGGAATTTAAATTCCCTCCAACCAAATTCCCTGTTAATTTGACAAACGGTATTGTTTATTTAGATGGAAAGAAAAACACTACTATGTTAATAATTAGAAGACCAAAATTAGAGGCATTCATAATTATAGAACTAAATTCATTATACCTTATAATTGGAGAATTAAAGGTGTCATTTTTAGTTTTAAAAATAAGGAATAAGGTTCAAGTTGGCCACTGAACGTAACCTGAAAATGAAATTAGGCCACTGAACGAAAGAAAAGTGCAATTAAGTCACTGAACACTCCACAAACGTACAATTAGGCCACTGAACTCTCCAAACGTATGCAATTTCACCGGATAGCAGGTTACCATCAATTTTAGCAGGTTACCTGCTTACGTGGCAGTTGAGTTGGCATTTTTAATAATTTTTAAATAATTTTTAATAATTAATTTTAATAATAATTTTTTCAAAAAATTGAAAAAAATTAAATAAAAAATAAAATAAAGTTGTTTTTATTTTTAAAATTTTTTTTATTAAAATTTATTAAAAATTATTTAAATTTTATTAAAAATGCCAACTCAGCTTCCACGTAAGCAGGTAACCTGCTAAATTGAGGGTAACCTGCTATCAGGTGAAATTGCACATTTTTGGAGTGTTCAGTGGCCTAATTGTAATTTTTTTATTCAGTGGCCTAATTACATTTTTAGATTACGTTCAGTGGCGAATTTGAACCTTATTCCAAAAAATAATAAAAGCCATTGTTTTCTATTTTCTTGACAAATGGTTAAAATTCTACCTATACATAGGGTGAAAAATAATGGAGGAGATAATATCAGTACCTTATACAAGTCGTATTGATCAGCCGCAACATCTCCATTGCTTCCATCCAAGATATTTCCTGCAACATTTTATTTTTAATTTTTTTTGTGGAATTTATTTTTATCAAACAATAAGCTAAGCATTTTTATATATGGGTGGAATTGGAAGCTAGCATGACCTGGTTGATGGGTGAAAACATCCCAGTTGCTTAGACCTTTACCATCACTTAAATAACCTCCTTCATACTGCACCAACACATTATATGAATATAATACTCATAAATATGAAAGAAGAAAAAGAAAAGGAGCCCGCATTATACTAGTGGCAGCTCAGTTGGTTCTCACGTGGTAGATTAAATACAGATTTTATTAGTTCAGGTGTTCATCAACAATGAAAGCCGCTGAACTTAAGACTCGAGTTGAGAAATTAAAGAAGGCTAGGCCACGCCCCCGGGAGGGCTTTCCGGGACAAGGAAAGGCGGGTGGATTATAGAGCTAGGGTTTGTCCATCGGGATTGGGCATGGACAAGCCTCGACTGGGCCAACATTGATGAAAAAAGAAAAACTTATCTCATCCCATGCATTTGAGTCCCTGACAGTATCAGTGTAGCAGTTAAACTCAACGTGATGGGTTCCTTGTGAGTCTAGCTAGGCATGTACTGGTCCTCTAATCTAACTGAATCACTGTGATTTATCCCTCCATTATTTTATCAGGTCCGGGTGTAGAGCTCTGGGGCTAGAGAATTTCGCGTTTTGTTGGCAAGAAAAAGAAAAGGAGAGAAATGAAACCTGGTAAGAAGAGGAAGAAGTGCCGAAGAAAAAGTTGGGCGGAAACGGCGAGGGAGAAGAGTCCTCCAAATTGTGAGTTAGAAGAGGTGTTCTGAAACGAGCTGCTGATGACACCATGAGAGGTAAGAGAAGAAGAAGAAGCAGCAGCCATTGTCGGCAGTAAGTCGCCATTATTTTTATTGGCAATCAGCTTTTCTCCCAGGCCAGTTTGGCTTCATACCCCAACATATATATATATATATATATATATATATATATATATATATATATATATATAGACAGCACCACATGCACAATTTTCTTGTCTTTTGTTTTCTCTTGGTGTTTCTAAAATACATTATACATATATATTTAAGTTTTTTTTTTTTTTTTAATATTGCCAGTGTGGATGGTAGTAATTCATTATATAGTTCACACAACTAGTTTAATTAGTTTTTGAGTGACAAATTGTCATATTATTGATAAAGAAAATATGTCGGATAGAGCCTATAGTAGGAGTTTCACTCTTCTATAAAGTGTGATTCTTTGTGAATATCAATTACAGGTCCTTCTACCCTTTAGGACCAGTTAACTCAACCACCTAAGATATATTACATAAAATTGTGTTTTTTTTTTTTTTACAACATCCGGTATCCGGTATCTTCATATATGTAAATTAATTTAGATTCGATTCCAATCACTTCTACAGAGTTTAATTCTTACTCGGAAGAAAACCTATCCAACCTTTAATTTGACCTTATGTGTGTTTTGTTTTATTTTATTTTAAATTGAAAAAATAATAGTTGTATCCCTACAAAATATAACTCTCACTACCTAGCCCACACAGACAACTGTTGGTTCCTGTGTGATAAATTATGGACAAGGACAAAGAATCGAATCCTGACATCCAATGTGGTTGGTTCTTTATGGGCATATCAAGCACTGATTTTCTCAACTAATGAGTCATTGTGATTTACCCTTCCACAATCTCGTCAGACTGAGTGCGGAGCTCTGGGGCAAAGATATTTCACCTTGTGTGGACAAGTAGTCTATTATATATAATTAAATATGATATATTTAGTTGTATTTAATATTATTAATACCAATGCTGAAAGTACATAATATAAGTAACACGGCGGGAGTAATATTTTGTAAGAATACACATATTAAAAAAGATACACACAACCTAGCAACTTGAGACGGTTGATAAGAGCATTATATTGCTAATGCAAATACAAGGTTGAACATGCTTTCTTTTGAGTAAGAATTAAACACTGCAGATGTGAATAGAGACGAATATGAACTAATTTCACAGATATAAAGATATGGAATGTTGTAGAAAAAAAAAACACACACACACAATTTTGTGTGTATAGTAATTATTATTTTTTAATGTACTTAATATTGCGATGTGTCTTTGTTTATCTATTTAAGTTGCTAACACTCAGATTTATTAACTGGTTTATGTTGATTATATGTATATGTATATATTAATAATGGGCAGCAACAAAGGTTTCTTGACTCCTATTACAAACATGATATATATATATATATATATATATATATATATATATATATATATATATGTATATATTAATAATGGGCAGCAACAAAGGTTTCTTGACTTCTATTACAAACATGCTAGCTTATGTCTTTAAAATAAGAGATATGGGATCACGAAACTTTTTTCTATAATTGAAATAATCAAAAGTTCGGGAATGAAATACTACAAACGACTCTCAACTCCAATTCTTAATAGTAAGCTAAATGCAACAAACACAAGTCAACCATATGAAAATTCTACACAGCAACCTTGTTGGAACACTTCAGTACTTAACCACCACCACCACGTACTCGCCCAAAACTCTCCTTTGTAGTCAACAAATTTTGTCAATTCATGTACTTTCCAAACACTAAGCATTGGTGACACTCAAAAGAGTTTTAAGATATTTCAAACGGATTCTAGACTATGGATTCTGTTAAAAAAAAAAACAAAAAAAACAAAAAAAACAAAAAAAACAAAACAAAACAAAAACAAAACAAAAAACAAAAAACAAAAAAAAAACCAAAAAAAAAAACAAAAACAAAAAAGATAGTAAGTTTATTTTTTTTTTAAATAAAAAAAGATATTAAGTTAATTATAAGAAAAATGCAAGAATCATATACATTTTTGTATATAAATTTTACACATTGATATTGTTTACTTATTTGATTAATTTTTGGTAAAATTTATATCAACTAATAGATAACCAATCAATACAAAGAACCATACAATTAGGACAAACTATCTTACGAGACCGTCTTATGCATGACCCTTATTCGCGAGATCTATAAAATTTGTCATAAGTATTATACTTTCCCACATAACTATTATAATTTCTTACATTTATATGTAACTTTTTACCTCTTATTGCAATTTCATGGGAGATGAATTACTGGAAATAAAGTGGGAATTTAAATTCCAGTGTTTGGTTTACATGAATAGAATTATTGGGAATTTCAATTCCAATGTTTAGTATACATGGGAATTGAAAGGGAATAAGTAGTATAAAGTCAAAAATGTCCATTGTTGTTGTTAGGCATTAATTTTAGGTTAAAAAAAAAAAGAATGGGTAATTTTGACTCATCACTATCTTTTTTTCTTTCTAAAATCCCAAGAATTAAAATCACAGGGGGGACATGAGATTTTAATTCCATGAAAATTGAGGAATTGCAATTCCATGGAATTGCAATTCCTTTCAACCAAACAAGCTAAGGGAATTTTATGGCCTTCGGAATTAGTTGGGAATTAAGTGGGAAGGGAATTTAAATTCCCTTCAACCAAACGCCCTTAAATATTACATTTGTATTTTAAAAGTATTGCATTTTCCTAATAAGTATTATATTATCCATATAAGTAATAATAGATTTATCCATGATTTATTACACTTTTCTCATAAGTATTATACATTTTCCCCCATAAGTAATACGGAGTACTATTTATCTATGATTAGTATTAGATTTTTTTTCATAACTATTACGTTTTTCCTCATAAGTAATAATCAATTTATCTATAGTTAGTATTACACATTTTCCTCTAATAAATATTATATTTTCCCTCATAAATAATAATCAACAATTAATTTATCCTTGAATAGTAGGGTATATAAAAATTCTTCTTCTCAGTAATTTGATATTTTCCAAGTTTTATGTAGACCACTGCACCAATTTACAAAAATTATATTATAATTATTTCTTAATTTATTATCATTCAATAAATTAAACTTGTGATTATAATAATAATAATAATAATAATAATAATAATAATAATAATAATAATAATAATAATAATAATAATAATAATAATAATAATAATAATAATATAATAATAATAATAATAATAATAATTATTATTATTATTATTATTATTATTATTGTTATTATTTATTTTTAAATTAAACATGTCAAAATTTAATTTAATTGATAATTATAAAATTTCAATTAAGATAATATGTCAATAAATTATATATTACATTAAAAATTTACATTGCTTAAATTTTTAAACATTTAATAAAAAATTAAATAATAAAAAGCTCCAAAAAAAAAAAAAAAAAAAGCATGTCGTTGCATAGCGGCATCCAATTTTTTTTTTTTTTTTTAAATTCAGAGTGACGGCCCAGTTGCCTGCCACTCTAAAGCGCCTAATAGGCAAATGCGCGTTCTCACATGCATGTTTTTCATTTTTTTTGCTTTTGCTCCCCCCCCCCCCCCAAAAAAAAAAAAAAACTATTTCGAGAAAAAAAAATTTTGAAAAAAATCAACCAAAAAAAAAACCTCTTCTAACTTTTGCATCTCAAAAAATCTACAAAAAAAAAAAAAAAATACTCTTAGGACGCATCCAACTATGAACATAAGAGGAGGAGAAAAGAAGAGAAAATCATTTAAAGAGAGAAAAAAATTTCTTCTCCGAAAAAAGCCGCCTATCTGGAGATAATTCACACGCACCACGCCCCAATCACGTGGCACATATTGCTCACGCACGATAAAAACACTTAGGTGGTGGGAGGCTTGTCCCCCACCACCTTGTTGATATATATATATATATATATATATATATATATATATATATATATATATATATATATATATATATATATATATATATATATAGAGAGAGAGAGAGAGAGAAGTGTATTCAAATGAGGACAACTATATTATAGAAGACTATGGGGACAGATGTAGTCGTGTGCCATTAGTCTGTATATCGTGTGCATGGTCGAATGTAGTCGTGTGACATAATTTGTATGTCGTGTGCATAAGTTTGTTAATTAATAGAGCTTGCGTTCGAAACTTGATGTTTACATGCGTTCTTGCGTGTCATTGTGTATTAAATTGTGTGCATGATACCAATTTGTCGTGTGCCACAAAATCTGTCTGCACAATCCTCTATATATTACTGTCCTCGTATAAATGCAACCCTATATACATACATACATACATGTATGTATATATATATATATATATATATATATATATATATATATATATATATATATATATATATATATATATATATATATATATATATATATAGGGACGCGATGTCGTACGAATGGCTGACCAAGTGAGAAATGCGAACCAATCAGCGCGCGCCATGTGTTAGCATTCATTGATCGGGTCCACCTACTTTCACCTACAAGTGGATGTAATTTGACCTCTACTTTTACCTACAATTGCACGTACTTTCACCTACAAGTGAATGTAATTTTGTCTTGTTAACATTCATTGATCAAGTGCACCTACTTTCACCTATAAGTGCACCTACTTTCACCTAGATGCACCTAGTTATAACTATATGTGCACCTAGATCTGGACACATGGTGCACACTGATTAGTTCACATTTTCGCTCCTGGGCGCTCCATTCGCACCAGAACGCGAATGGGAGGAAATATGACGAGAGTAGAATTAGAAAGAAAATAAGAAAATATATTATATGTTGATGTAGAAGAGTTGAACCACAAATTGGGGAGAATCATTGTGAATGACCTTAGAGTCCATACTCCTATCATTTTTTGGGACCCAACTCCCCCATCACTATATAATCTCATAGGAAAATACTATGGCCCTGTTTGGTAAATGGCTATTAGCTGATAGCTGTTAGCTGATTGTGTTACTTAGAAGGTATAACTAGTTGATAACATTAGCTGATTGTAAAAAAAAGTGTTTGGTAAATTAATTGTTAGCTTATAGCTGTTTGGTATAATTTCTTTTCTCAAAAAGCTAATTGAAAAAGTTGTTTGGAGTAGCTTTTTGAATTTTAACATTTTGGAGTTACAAAAAGTTAATTAACCAAACACTTGTATTGATATTTTAACTAAATCAAAGAATTAATAGTGGTCAAATAAGCCAAAATTGGCATATAGGCCAATTTTTTTACCAAACAGGGTCTATATGTACTCTCATTCTCTACTCTCAATTTTTACTCCCATACTTAAATTTTTTTATGTAGAAACATTTGCAGGGGCTCACATGAAGAAAATAGCCTATCAGTCTCAGCCATATTAGGGAGTAAATTTGTAGGAATATAATTTGGAAATACACGTAGTAGAACTCAATCTCATAAGAAAATACCATATATACTCCCATTCTCTATTCCCAATTTTTACTCTCATACTTAAGTTTTTTATGTAGACACATTTGCAGTGGCTCACATGAAAAAAATAGTCTATCAGTGTCCGCCACATTATGGAATATAATTTGAGAGTACACGTAGTAGAACTTAATCTCATATCGTATTTTTTCTCAAATCATTCCCTCCTTTTTGTGGACCCTACTTCTCCACACTCCTACACATTATCTATTATTTTATTTATATTTTTATAATTAATAATTTAAACTTTTATAATTTGGAAGCAAACACGACCTTTTAAATCTTAAATATACGAACAATTAATACAATAAATATTTTTAAAAATAAATTAAACATGAATTTAAAAAAATAAACTCAAAATAAAAATTTCCAAAATAGTAAAATATGGCGCAACAGAGATGTGTTTTAGTTTATTTTGTCTTGTTTTATTTTTTTAATAAATAAAATAAATTGAGGGTGGGGGTTGGACAACAGTGCGGCCTGTGCACCATCCACGTGCCTAGCTTCCACCCGCCTGGCACAACAACCTCCGGAGGTTGTAACCTTCTTCTCCTCCTTTTCCCCATCCTTCTTTCCTATTATAGGCTCAGATGCCTAGTGTTAAAAACTCCTCATGCAAAAACTCCAACTATCACTTTCATGATTGACATTTGCAGGATTCCAATCTTAAATGTATTGTTAACTTAATGCTTTGTTTCTTGTTTATTGTAGAGCATTATTTTTTAAAATTTTAAAATGATAATTGGTCCATTATATTAATTGAATAGGTGTAAACAGTATTATAAAAATCTGTCTAGGTACTAGGAACTCCTAGATCGAGGTAAAAATGGGTGTAGACGGTTACTAGTCGAGTGGCCGTCTAGGTGGCCATCTAAGCGGCCTAGGAATCCAGTTGGAACTTTTTTTTTTTAAAAAAAAAAATGAGTTTTTCGTTCAAAACAAAGTATTTTTGAGTGAATTTTTTAAAATTAGGCGGCCGCTTAGGCGTTAGGCTCCTCCCGACACCCAGCTAGCGCCTAGCAACTTCTGCAACAATATAATGGGTGTAAAGTGAATAGTAATAAATTAAATTACAAATTAAATATAATGATATTTCAGTATGATCCGTTTTTTAATTTGAAAGGATATTGCATGAATACAAATAGTCAAAAGGTTGTAAAAAGGTTTGGTTTATGAGTTTTGGGTGGGTAAGAAATCACATTCACTATCAATTTAGTGAGCTGTCGTAGGCTCCCAAATTAAAACCTTACAAACGTAGTAGCGGGAGTAAGGATCAATCCCACGAAGAGTAACTAGTTTAACTTTTGTGCTCAAATTAAAGGTAGGGGGGTTGGAATATATCGAGAATAAAGATAAAATAAAAGAGAATTTAAATAAACAAGAAATTTAATTGAACGAATAAAGCAATGAAAATAATATATTGAAACACTTATAATAGGAAACCTTGGTTAGTAAAGATCCACCACCAGAATTCAACACTGATCATTGATTAATAAAGTAATTAATATGCAATTGAATATTTGTCGTGAAATTATTTCATTTCTGTTTTCCCTTAGTTGTAGGTAAATAAAGCACAAGCGGTTTAATTACCCCTAACTACTAAATAATCTAAGACAAGCGCTATAGATTTAATTTAATAGCAGCAATAGGAACTAGGAAAACCGACAAACTAAATAACACAAGCACAAGCGGTTGCATTTAATTTAGGAAAATATTCTACCCGAGACCAATTATCACTAAGCCGTCGATAATTAACCTCAGTTGCTACTGAATATTAGAATAATTTGTAGCACAACATTATCTAATATAGCAAATAATTATATCAAATTAATAACTAGTAGGCCTCCCTAGCAATTAAATGATACAACTATTCAAATAATTTAGAAAAATATTTAATACTCAAAATGCATAAAAACATACATATAATAAAGTTAAATAAATAACCTTACAGCGTTATGAACTCCGGGGCTTCAATTCACTAAACCAACTAGAAATTAGCCACAAATGGACATTGATAACAACTTCAACAAATACTATAGAGGAGGGAAGAATGAATCAAGAATGAACGATTTACAAAAGGAAACTCCTACTATTTATAGCATTCTAAAAATAGGCCAAATGAATTTCAACCATCCAATTTTGCTAATTTTTCTCGCTGCTGGACATGGTCTTCCGGAATTGTTGCTTGTAGTCTGAATAGCGAAGTTCCGCTCCGTACGTGTCTACTGCATGAAAAGATGAAGGAAATAAGAAACATAGATGTATTGTTTAAAGTTTGTTTTGTCTTTTTGTGCTAAGCGATTAACAATGGGCCAAACATATATAATAATAATAATAATAATAATAATAATAATAATAATAGTTAAAACTATTAGAATTCATAATATATATATACTAGTACAGTACGTAGCATATGTATTCTATATATATATATATATATATATATATATATATATATATTATATATTATACATATATCTAGTACTATATTTAGCTCATTAGTTATTAAACTCTAAAAAGAACTAATTATTAAATAATATTAAATATGTAATGCAAAAATATTATAAAGATGTACGTAAAATATAAGTATAAAATATGCCTATCAAATTCCCCCACACTAAAACATTTGCTTGTCCCCAAGCAAAAATATTATTTGCGAAGTAAATTAAAATTAAATTCCCAAAACTTATAATATATCATGAACAACAATCTGAAGCACCATGCAATTAATACGTTAGCACCCCTGTCTGAAAATTGATAGAGCTAAATAAGTAAGCCCTCACAGGAATATCACTCATCACTCAAGTGTTTGATGGGTATAGATTTCGCTCAAGTTCATTCCTATAAAATTGTTCTACCATAGGCTTGCATATCTTCTCAATTACCACTACAAGAGTCATGCATGACGCAAATCATAAAGACTTTTCACAGGTTGTAATGGGGCTAGGGTTAAGGTAGGGAATATTTAGGTAAGTAGCTTAAGCATAAGCTTCAAACTAGAGGAGCAAATAAGTACAAATAATCCAACACCCTCAATTTCTATTCAAAGCATTTCTCATTGACACTTCACTATCATTCTCAAAAATATAGAATGCTTCCTTAGTATTACCAGAATTTCCCCTTGCTTCATTTATTCAGAGATAACTTCAGACTCAAAACAAACTGCTGATTCTTTCTCATTTTTTTCTCATAAATTTCAGCAACATTTTTTCAAAATACACTCATCATTTCTCCCATTTCTTCATTTTTTTTTCAGCCTCCATATTTTTTTTTTGAAATCATGAATTGTCTTCGTTTTCTTTTTCATAGAAGACCAGCGACAAATCGGCAATGAAGATACAACCCACCTCATTCTCAAAACAAATGGTCTCGTCCACACTTATTCTTCACAACCTCACGCAGATTACAAGAATAATTCAAAATTTGCTCCACTAGTTATTCAGCTAGGTCAAGGCATTATTTTTAGATATATAAGGCTTATAATGTGGTTCAAGATAAAGAAAAGAATGACTATAAAGCTCAAAGTGGGTTAACGAAGGAAAATAAATCATGGGACAACCCGGTTATTTGGCTAGTGAGGCTCAAAATCAAATAATGGCCTTAATCACACTTGAATCATGCATGGTCTAATTAGCTTTAAAAGAGAATCAAGGCAAGTTCTAGAGAAACAAAATTATGGAAGAAATCACACAATAAAAAGAAAATAAGACCGAAGTGTCAGTCAATGGCTCAAAATCTCACAGGTTTATTGCTTACTTAATCTAGCCACTACACATCGAACAGGAAATGCTAACAAACTAATCACAACTTGCCAAACTATTTATTCAATCATGTCATGAATTCCAAGAAAGGAAAATATGATCATTTTTCAAAATAATACTTATTTAGCATAAAATACTAAGAAAATATTTGTGAAAATTTTGGAAAATTTTGACAAAAATCGTGACATAAGCAAACAAATAATAAAACTAAAACTAAATCTCCTCCCCCACACTTATTACCAACATTGTCCCCAATGTTGAATAAAAACATGCAGAAAAGGATTATTAAATGAAAAATAACGATTAAAAAAGAGAATAGAACAAACTCCCCTTCTAGTTGTGCATATTATTCAAAGTAGCTGGGATCTTCAAGAAGTATGTCGGCAATATAATCAACTTGAGCCCCTTCATGGTAGGGTTTAAGCCGATGGCCATTCACCTTGAATATCTTAGAAGTCTGTAAACTTTGAATCTCTATCGCACCATGAGGAAAAATATTAGTGAAAATAAATGGACCAACCCATCGAGAACGTAACTTACCTGGGAAAAGCCGAAGACGT
This sequence comes from Ipomoea nil, assembly GCF_001879475.1. Classification (NCBI taxonomy): domain Eukaryota; kingdom Viridiplantae; phylum Streptophyta; class Magnoliopsida; order Solanales; family Convolvulaceae; genus Ipomoea; species Ipomoea nil. Next base: position 1,419,324 of record NW_017619598.1, read on the forward strand.
GACTGGAAGAGTAGGACCTTTTGTCCAATTGAAAATTCCTTTCTCAAAAGCATCTTGTCATGAAATGCTTTTGTCTTTTCTTTATAGATTCTTGAATTCTCGTAGGCCTCATTGCGAATCTCCTCCAACTCAGAAAGTTGTAACTTCCGGTGTAGGCCACTTTCATCAATGTTCATATTAAAGCTCTTGACAGCCCAATAAGCTTTGTGTTCCAACTCAACGGGGAGGTGACAAGCTTTCCCAAACACAATGCGATAAGGGGACATACCAATAGGTGTTTTGTATGCGGTTCTGTACGCCCACAATGCATCATCTAATCGCAAACTCCAATCCTTCCTGTTTGGGTTGACTGTTTTCTCAAGGATAGACTTTACCTCTCGGTTGGATACCTCTGCTTGCCCGTTAGTCTGCGGGTGGTAGGCAGTTGACATCTTGTGGGTGACATGATACTTTTTAAGCAAAGCTTCGATGGTGCGATTACAAAAGTGAGTACCCTGATCACTTATTATAGCCCTCGGAATGCCAAATCTGGAAAAGATGTTAGTTTTGATCAAATCTGCAACAACTTTAGAGTCATCAGTCCTCGTGGCTTTAGCTTCCACCCACTTCGAAACATAATCAACCGCAAGTAAAATATAGACAAAACCAAAAGATACAGGAAATGGGCCCATAAAATCAATGCCCCAAACATCAAAGACCTCACAAAATAGGACCGGAGTTTGTGGCATTTCATTTCTCCGGGATAAATTACCTGACTTTTGACAAGCATCACAACACTTGCAAAATGAGTATGAATCTTTAAACAAAGTTGGCCAATAAAACCCAGACTCCAACACCTTCCTTGCTGTTCTCTTAGCACCAAAGTGGCCTCCACAAGCATAAGAATGACAAAAGGTAAGGATTGAAGCAATTTCATCATCAGGTACACACCGCCTTACCACTTGGTCAGCACAATGTTTCCAAAGGTACGGTTCATCCCATACATAGTACTTGGCATTACTCCTGATTTTATCTTTCTGTGCCTTAGAGGAATCATAAGGAAATTTGTTAGCAACCAAAAAGTTGACTATGTTAGCATACCAAGGTAAAATCACAGTTGCAGCCAATAGGTGTTCATCAGGGAATGCTTCTCGTAGTGGAGGTTCAGGTTTAATGTGTACCAACCGACTCAAATGATCAGCCACAAGATTTTCTGACCCCTTCTTATCTTTGATCTCCACATCAAACTCACTTAAGAGGAGTATCCATCTTATTAATCGTGGTTTGGCTTCCTGCTTTTGCATCAAGTAGCGAAGAGCTGCATGGTCAGAATAAACTATAACTTTTGTGCCCAGCAAATAAGACCTAAATTTTTCTAAAGCAAAAACAATGGCTAAAAGTTCTTTCTATGTAGTAGAATAGTTTTTCTGAGCATCATTTAAAGTCCTAGAAGCATAATAAATAACGTGGGAAGATTTCCCGATCTTTTGGCCCAACACAGCCCCAACTGCGTGATCACTTGCATCACACATAATCTCAAATGGGTAGTCCCAGTTAGGTGGCTGAATGATCGGCGCAGATGTCAACAACTCTTTCAATTCGTCAAATGCTCCTTTACACTCTTTGTCAAACTCAAAGGATGTCTCTTTCTGCAACAGTTTGCTTAAAGGTAAGGCTATTTTCGAGAAGTCTTTGATAAACCTTCGATAAAAACCTGCATGTCCAAGAAAAGAGCGGACTTCCCGCACATTAGTGGGATACGGCAGAGATTCAATAATATCAACCTTGGCTTTATCAACCTCAATCCCACTAGACGAAATAACATGCCCTAAGACATTACCTTGTTCAACCATAAAATGACATTTTTCAGAATTTAACACAAGATTACTCTCTATACATCTTTTCAAAATAAGCGAAAGGTTATGTAAGCAGGTATCAAAAGAGTCACCATAAACTGTAAAATCATCCATGAAAACTTCAATCATATGCCCTACATAATCAGAAAATATACTAACCATACACCTTTGAAAGGTACCCGGGGCATTACAGAGGCCAAACGGCATGCGTCGATATGCAAAAGTGCCAAAGGGACATGTAAAAGTCGTTTTTTCCTGGTCTTCCGGAGCAATTGCAATCTGGAAATAACCTGAATAACCATCAAGAAAACAAAAATAAGAGCGACCAGCTAATCTTTCTAACATTTGGTCAATAAACGGTAAGGGGAAGTGATCTTTTCTTGTAACAGCATTCAACTTCCTATAATCTATACAAACTCGCCACCCATTTTGAATACGAGTGGGAACCAGTTCATCATTTTGGTTTTTGACAACCGTAATCCCTGTTTTCTTAGGAACCACTTGAGTTGGGCTAACCCATTTGCTGTCTGAAATTGGATAGATTATCCCAGCCCCAAGGAGTTTGATGACCTCTTCCTTGACTACTTCCATCATGGGCGGGTTTAGCCTTCTTTGTGGTTGACAAGATGGTTCTGCTCCTTCATCTAGAAGGATTCGGTGCATGCAAGTGGATGGACTTATCCCTTTGATGTCTGCAATTGTCCACCCAATGGCAGTTGTGTGTTCTTTTAGCATTTGGACAATTTTTCCTCTTCTATTGCAGACAGTTTAGTTGAAATTATGACTGGAAATGTTTTATTTTCTCCTAAAAAAGCATATTTAAGGTGTTCAGGAAGGGGTTTCAATGCGGGGATCGGTGCTTGCACAACAGATGGTAACAATTTTTCACTAGAAGCAGGTAAAGCCATATAAGAAACATTATTTTGTTGGCGCAGTTTAGGACAATGATTCAATGATGCAATAACTTCATATAAATTGGCACTCAGAGAAAACTCATTATTTCCTTTTTCAAGGTGTTCACAAATAACAACTTCTAATTTATCTTCACCATTAAATTCAAAAACTTCTTCAACCAATGAATCAATAATATCAACAGAATAAGCGGAGTTATCACCCCCAGGGTATTTCATAGCATCATAAATATTGAATGTAACAACATTACCATCAAATTCCATAGTAAGTGTACCACTGTGAATATCAATTTTTGTTTTTGCAGTTTTTAAAAATGGTCTTCCTAACAGAATAGGTGCAGAATGATCATTATTTTCCATATCTAGCACATAGAAATCAGTAGGGAAGATTAAATTATTAACTTGCAACAATACATCTTCAATTACACTCCTAGGATATGCATTAGACCTATCGGCCAATTGGATAACTACACTAGTTTTATTCAAAGGTCCAAGTTTTAAAGACGCATACATAGAATATGGCATAACATTAATAGATGCTCCTAAGTCTAACATGGCTTTCTCAAGTTTAGTATCGCCTATCATACAGGGAATAGTAAACATACCTGGATCCTTGCATTTTTCAGGGAGCTTGCTTTGAATCACAGCAGAAACATTCTTGCCCATTAGCACTTTCTCACCCTTTGATGACCTTTGTTTCCTTTTTGTTGTACACAACTCCTTTAAGAACTTAGCATATCTAGGAACTTGTTTTATTGCATCAAGTAGCGGAATATTCACTTCACAATTTTTGAAAGTTTCATATAACTCTTCATCTTTCGTTCCTTTTATAGATTCTGACAAAGCTTGAGGGAATGGGGGAACTGGTTCATAATCAGTAGGGTTGGGAGACTTACCTTGAGATTTTTCATTGTTGTTAGTTCCCTCTTTTTCTTGGTTCACTGATGGGGTAGCAACCGCAGGCCCTTCAATTTCCTTACCACTTCTCAACACAATTGCACTTGCATTTTCTCTTGGATTAACCACCGTTTGCGAGGGTAGTTTGCCAGAACTCTGTGATTCCAACCGACTTACCGTAGTCGCTAGTTGACCCATCTGCCTTTCCAAGTTCTGAATACTAGCCTTCGTTTCTTGAATACTAGCTCTTGTTTCTTGTTGAAATTGTTGTGTTTGCTGCTGAAACTGTAAAGTGTTAGTAGCAAGGGATTTAACAATTTCTTCTAAATTCATACCTGCGCTAGAGCTTTGGACTGGTTGTTGTTTGGAAGGAAATGGTTGTCTATACTGCTGAAAATTGGGACGATTCTGAACAAACTGGTTTCCTTGTGAGTTCCCATAACTAAGATTTGGGTGATCCCTCCATCCAGGATTATATTTATTAGAAAACGGATCATACTTACCTTGAGGTTGTCCAGGAAAACCTCCAGCCATGTTAACTTGTTCAATAGGTTCTTCTTGAAGAGTTGGGCAGGCATCAGTTTGGTGCCCAACTACCGAGCAAATTCCACATGCTTTTACAGATTGCACATTGCCGACAGCTAATTGACGAACAAGAGTAGTTAGACTAGTAATTTGTTGCTCAAGAGCAGAAATATTTACCTCATTCACTTGCTTAGACGGTTGGACAAGCCTATTGCCAAATTGTTGAGAATTTGCAGCCATGTTTGCAATTAGAGTTCTCGCAGCGTCCGGTGTCTTGTCAACTAAAGCACCACCGCTCGCGGCATCAATCATGCTCCTATCAGTCGGAAAAAGTCCTTCATAAAAGTATTGAATGAGTAATTGATCACTGATTTGATGGTGTGGGCAGCTTGCACATAACTTTTTGAAACGCTCCCAATATTCATACAATGACTCTCCATTGTTTTGCCGTATACCACATATTTCCTTTCTAATGTTGGCCGCCCTTGAAGCTGGGAAATATTTTTCAAGGAACATTGTCTTCAAGTTGTTCCATGTGGTGATGCTCCCAGAAGGTAGATAGTATAGCCAATCCTTCGCTGAATCTTTCAAAGAGAAGGGAAAGGCTCTTAACTTGATTTGTTCTTCAGTAACCCCAGTGGGTTTCATACTTGAACACACCACATGGAATTCCTTTAAGTGCTTGTGAGGATCTTCACCTGCATGTCCATGAAAAGAAGGCAAAAGATGAATTAATCCAGATTTCAGTTCGAATTGTACATTAGCATCTAGAGCGGGAAAAGTGATGCATAATGGTTGTTGATCTAAATTTGGAGCTCCAAGCTCTTTTAAGGTCCGATTTTGAGCCATGGGTTCCTTTTCTAAATCAGAGTTGGCAGAATTGGTAGCCAGATCACTAAACTCTAGTTTCCTCAAAGCTTGTTTCCTCCACCTGCGTACAGTTCTTTCAATTTCTGGATTGTATGGCAGGACTTCTTTGTTAGCAGATCGAGTTATAGGCATAAACAAAAAGAAAATATATTGCAGCAATTATGTAAAAGTAATGAAAGAAAAGATTTTTTTAAATTTTTTTTGGGACTAATTAACGAGAAAAACAAATAAACAAATAAATAAACAAACACAAAATAAGCTAGAAAATCTCCCCGGCAACGACGCCAAAATTTGGTGGGCTGTCGTAGGCTCCCAAATTAAAACCTTACAAACGTAGTAGCGGGAGTAAGGATCGATCCCACGAGGAGTAACTAGTTTAACTTTTGTGCTCAAATTAAAGGTAGGGGGTTTGGAATATATCGAGAATAAAGATAAAATAAAAGAGAATTTAAATAAACAAGAAATTTAATTGAACGAATAAAGCAATGAAAATAATATATTGAAACACTTATAATAGAAAACCTTGGTTAGTAAAGATCCACCACCGGAATTCAACACTGATCATTGATTAATAAAGTAATTAATATGCAATTGAATATTTGTCGTGAAATTATTTCATTTCTGTTTTCCCTTAGTTGTAGGTAAATAAAGCACAAGCGGTTTAATTACCCCTAACTACTAAATAATCTAAGACAAGCGCTATAGATTTAATTTAATAGAAGCAATAGGAACTAGGAAAACCGACAAACTAAATAACACAAGCACAAGCGGTTGCATTTAATTTAGGAAAATATTCTACCCGAGACCAATTATCACTAAGCCGTCGATAATTAACCTCAGTTGCTACTGAATATTAGAATAATTTGTAGCACAACATTATCTAATATAGCAAATAATTATATCAAATTAATAACTAGTAGGCCTCCCTAGCAATTAAATGATACAACTATTCAAATAATTTAGAAGAATATTTAATACTCAAAATGCATAAAAACATATATATAATAAAGTTAAATAAATAACCTTACAGCGTTATGAACTCCGGGGCTTCAATTCACTAAACCAACTAGAAATTAGCCACAAATGGACATTGATAACAACTTCAACGAATACTATAGAGGAGGGAAGAATGAATCAAGAATGAACGATTTACAAAAGGAAACTCCCACTATTTATAGCATTCTAAAAATAGGCCAAATGAATTTCAACCATCCAATTTTGCTAATTTTTCTCGCTGCTGGACATGGTCTTCCGGAATTGTTGCTTATAGTCTGAATAGCGAAGTTCCGCTCCGTACGTGTCTACTGCATGAAAAGATGAAGGAAATAAGAAACATAGATGTATTGTTTAAAGTTTGTTTTGTCTTTTTGTGCTAAGCGATTAACAATGGACCAAACATATAATAATAATAATAATAATAATAATAATAATAATAATAATAATAGTTAAAACTATTAGAATTCATAATATATATATACTAGTACAGTACGTAGCATATGTATTCTCTCTCTCTCTCTCTCTCTCTATATATATATATATATATATATATATTATATATTATACATATATCTAGTACTATATTTAGCTCATTAGTTATTAAACTCTAAAAAGAACTAATTATTAAATAATATTAAATATGTAATGCAAAAATTAGATATTTACACTATAAATATAATTGTATATATTCACAAAATCTGTTTACAGCGTGTGTATAATTCAATACAGGTACAAAATCTCTGTCTAGTCCTCTGATTCTTCACTAACGTTATCTATGGAAGTGCCTCCGGGATTCAAATAGCGTAGCCTCCGGGATTCAAATGGCGCGTGCCTCCGGGATTCAAACGGCGTAGCTTCTGGCGTTCAAGTGGCGTGACTTTCAACAACGAACGTCAACAATTTAGAAATAATCGACCCTGCAATGGATTCAAATTGCCTGCAAAATCAACAAAAATGCGTTCAAGTCTTCAAGCGTTCTTCAATGCCGTTATCTATTGAAGTGCCTCCAGGATTCAAATAGCGTAGCCTCCGGGATTCAAGTGGCGCGTGCCTCCGGGATTTAAACGGCGTAGCTTCCGGGATTCAAGTGGCGCGTGCCTCCAGGATTTAAACGGCGTAGCTTCCGGGATTCAAACGGCGTGATCTTCAAAAGCAAACGTCAAGCTCCGAAGCAATAAACTCTGCAAAACATCAAATTAATGCTCCTGCAATGGCTTCAAGTTGCCTTCAAAAGGCTCCAAGATCTTCAAAGTACCTACAAAAAGGCTTCAAGATCTTTAAAACCTACAAAAAATGCCTTCAATGCCTTTAATTCTTCTAAATCTTCAAATGCCTTCAAAAGAGCTCTCAAATCTTCAAGCCTTCAAGTTGTCAAGCGTTCTTCAATGCCTTCAAGCTCTCAAGTCTTCAAGTTGTTCTTAATGTATTTAAGGTGTGATCTGAAGAATGAAATTGAGGCTCTATTTATAGTGAAGTTTGTAACCAAAATCCCTCAACAAACTCCACTAATATTTATTTAATTAAATTAATTAATTATCTACTAAAATGAACCTTGCCAAAATCAAGTCTATGTTCATTATTCTATCATCTAATTCAAATTCAAATTAAATTATAATTATCTAATTCTTTTTTTTTTAAAAGTTACTGGCTCTATTACATTGTAGTATCTGTTCATATACTTTCTCAACCTACTAAAACACAAAGAACCAATAATGCCTCCACTAAGGCTTGAACTCATAATAATCTTCCAAATGGAAGTCCAACCCGGATACCATTAGACCACATAGTCCTGGTTATCTAATTCAAATATAATAAAATCATATTATATTTAAATTATAATTATAATTATAATTCAATTATGAAATGGGCTTGGACCAATTAATTACTTAATTCAATAGCCCAAATCAAATTTACTTGGACTAATTAAATTAATTTAATTATCATAGCCCAATTAATTAAATTGGACTAATGATTAACCCTGAAATTGGGCTTGATAATGATTTAATCGATCCACTTGTCGGCTTCAAATTTTCTGTGTCTACAGTAAGTTCAAAAATATTTATTTACCATTTTATTTAAAAGTTAATCATAGTTAAATTTAATTATATAAATTAATATAAAATGATTTCAATATATTCGAAACTATTTTAATTTCAATTTCTCAATATAAATAAGAAGGACTCCATGTACGTATTTTGTACATTGGTCTTCTGCAACTTTGTTTTAGGATTACTTTAACTTCAATTTTTGCAATTTAAGCTGTTGTAGTTAAACATTTCTCTAGGTTAGATAGTCATAGCCTCTCGATTCACTATGAACAATTAAAAATAGTAATGGCTCAATAATAGCAAATAAAAGTAATAATATTTATAACATTGCACATAACTAAAATTACATATTACAAAAAAATTTCTTTGTAAACAACCTTTTTAGTAATGTATAAAAAAACCTATGCGTTCATCACAAATTAAAACATTAAGACTCTCAGGATTACCCAATAATAAAAAATAAATAACATAAGCATCTACAAAAGTACCATGAGTTAATTGATTTTTTGGCGTGTTCACCGTTAATCCCTAGTTGACAACCCTTTGAACTAATAGTTGCACTCAGTTGTGAATTTTCATTTTCCAGGACAAAAAGATAGTTGCACTCAGTTGTGAACCGTATATGTTGCCATATTTGCTCGGTTTTTTGTTTGCCAACTTTGATTTTTTTTTCCTAATTGAAATTGTGATTCATGCTAACTGACATTATTGTTCATGTTATTTTATAAGTGTTGATTTGTATGCTTTTTTCTTTTGAAGTTATCTTCTTTGAAAACTTTATTTCTAGTTGATGTAGTTATTCTTCAAAATAGGTGCCTACAATTTAGTAAGGTGATTAATCACTGTGTTTGACGATTAAAACTTTAGGTATACCAAAAAAGTAAACCAAAGATATGACATTTTAAATCCAAATATATTACAAATTATAGAATTTTTTTTTGTAAAATACATTTTGTGTAGTGTTTAGATAAACAGAATCCCAACATGTTAAATACCTATGAAATCATCATATATATATATATATATATATATATATATATATATATATATATATATATATATATAAAATATTTTAAGATCTTATATATTAAAAGAAATGAAGCTTCTCAAAAAAAAAAAAAAAAAAGAAATGAAGCGATGAGGACGAAGGCCAAGACCCTTATCTCCATAGATCTCAGCATTTCGTTTTCGTCGTTCTTCAATGATCTCTCTCTCTCTTGTCATCTACGGACAGATGAGCAAGCGTGGGTATAGACCCTTGTCCTCCGTGTGTAAGGGGTTCATCTCCATCTTCTTCGTTTCCGGACATCAACGCTGGTATCTCTCTCACAGTCTCACTCTTACGACCAAGAATGTCAGCTATGAATTTATCAAATTTTAGGTAGAAAACGTACTAAGTATACTGTTAATTTCTTTCTTTAACTTAGGGTTTTTATGTCTAACTGTGTTCATCATCTCCAAATCTCAGATCTGTTTCAAATTAGCTCTACTTTATCGAATTAAGCTTGCTTGTTTTTAGAAAATAAACATCTAGTTCTATTTTTAGTATTAATTTCATAGATCTAAGAAATTAACCGTAATTTTTTTTCCACGAAATCCACTAAAAATGTTCTAGGGTTACTTTTTCCGATTAAAACAGATAAAAGTTTTGGTCCTTAAAATTATTAGCCTGATATGTACTTTCTATATGATTTTTGTGTGTTTACTGTTTCTTCTTTGGTTTCGGCCTAAAATAGCAATTTTTCTAACCATTCATTTTACATATTGCTATTGTTGGTTTTCTGTAATTTTGAAGTTTTGAGTAACAGATAAGTGTTTCCATTTTTCGTTCTATGATATTTACAATCTGTTAATAAATTATTTTTTTCGTACATATCTGATTTTTTGAACCTAAAAGATGATATCTATTTCTGCAGAAATAGGTTGTAGACAGGTTCTGGAATAAAAAAAGCATCAAAAAGCAAGAGAGGATTTTCAGTATTACCTTGTTGAGCTGTTGTATTCTTCCTCCCCGCCCAGATGACTATTGATGCAGTTGTTGAAAAAAATAGCTTCAAATGACATATTAAGTAGCTATTTTGTGGTACAATTATTAGTAGGGTCCACTTCCGATTTGGGTCGGGTCAAAGTGGATTCGAATTCTTTGTAGTAAAACGAAGAGATTGATATATTGTACGCTCAAAACGGATAATGGGTGAATGAGATATTGATTCTCAAAGTAACCCATTTGAGTTGGAAAATGAAGGGAAAAAGTGAGCTTTTGTCCCACATTGATTTGAGAAGAGAATTTGCCCCACTATTTATACATGAGCTCTTTGTAAGCTTATTGAATTGTATAGCATAGAAGCTCTCTCTCGCGCGTAGGAGGGTACAAATCAAATCCCAGAATGAGATCGAAATGAAAATTGACAGGCCTTGCGGGCTATGTTTTGGTACCATTTTCCAATTCAGCCACGAAAATGAAAGAAACAATTGTATTGTTTCGTGTTTCGTGTGGCCAAGTGTGGTTTCACTGTTACCACGAAATGAAATGTAAATGGTTTCACTAATTCGTGTGGGCCACCACGAAATGAAACAATGGTTTCAATATTTCGCCGAAAGTAGTGGTTTCGGCCTGATGGCCGAAACTACTACTTAGGCAGAAAGTTTGGCCTGAAGCTTTTGTTTGTGACTGTTGGGATTTAATTCAGCTATTATGGGATTAATTTTTTGAATTAATTCCAATTTTAATTTTTGAATTAATACTCATGTTAATGGTTGCTGTTACAAGAGTGGTAGGGATGCTTCTAAATGCCATAATAAAGGCTATTCACTCCTTATTCCCTATATAAGAAGGAGTTGAGCAGTAGCATTTTAAACACACAAGAAAAATAATTTTTCCAAGCCTCAAAATACTTCTGCTTCTACTCCATTCTTGAAGCTGTGTTTTGCCCGTGCTTTCGTTCGCCGGGTTCGTTCGTTTGGGTGCTCAAACGTCGAACCGTTGTACGTTTTATCCTGGGAGACCTAGGCCACAACGCTCCTAGCACTTTTGGGAGGTGGCAAATAAGATTTTAAGGAAAGAAAGGCACTCGCCTAACTCGTACATTTCTCTCTTCCTTCTTCTTCTTTCTTGTTTTGGATTATGCTTTTAAGCAAAAATCCGTTCTCCCTCTTTTGATATATTAGTTGGATTGGACTTATAATCCGAGGATTATTAGTTTCAATTTTGGTCAATATATATTGGTATATCTTTTTCGTAGATATACATGTATATATAACCTTTGGATCCGTTTATATATATTTGTGTGTATATATATATTTCGGGTAAATATCCCATAATATTTTATATACTTGTGTGTGTATATATAAATATTATTTTTGGGATATTAAATCGATTGTGGTTCATTATCACCAACATTATCTTCGTCATACAGTGAGATAGGGTATTCTACCCTTACTGATTTTGTGTCTACAATTATTTTACATGTATAGCGTGTTTAAATATTAACTTCGGTGGTAGAAAATTTCACTGCTATTTGATTAGTTAGAGTATATATACACATACATTTGATGCAATGTATAGCATGTTAATATTTATAATACAAAGCATTACGTGTATTTATGTCTCAATTTGTTGGTAATATTTATAATACAAAGCATTACGTGTATTTATGTCTCAATTTGTTTGATAGTCTGTACTTTGCTTTTTGCTATGAAAACAAATTTGGTTCACGATCCGGTAGACCTGTGGCTAATGGCACACAATTGGTACTTATTGTGTTGTCTAACTGGTCGGCTAAAAGTCACGAAGGATCCTATGATGGTGTAATGACTACATGGTCTGAGGACTATGGTAGTGTTACAAATGACTTCAACCGTAATCGAAGGAAACTCAAGCGGAAGTTTAGCTTTCAAGAAGATTATGAGAAGAAGGAGAAATGTCACTATGAAGCGAATCGTCATCCTGGTAAAAAGGTTGAGGACAACTTCGCTATGTTCAAAACATGTGGATGGTTGGACGAGTGAGGTCACAACCGAGGTACCCCCGATGTGCGCTATGGACCACCCTTTGTGGAGTGGACGGTTGAGAATGGAACAAGGCACACGGGTTTGAAGGACTACAACGGGATAGGAATAAGGAATTTGTTTCTAATGTATTTCCTCTTTATTTATTTTGAATAAATATTGTAGTATCCTTGTAATATTTTTATTTGAATAAAAATATAATTGTTCCATTGAGTTGAATTTTGGTACATACGAATTATTTGTTAGAATAATGTCAAATGTATGAAATAATTCAATATGGGTGCGTAGTGCATCACGGAGCATTATGTGGAAAATGCTAAAATGACTTAACGCCCGGAACGAAATGTAACGAGCATGTTACATGTTGAAATCCCGTAAAGAACTTTGGTTCTGGTTCATGTAGAACGATAGGGATTTCAAGAATCAATTTGTCAAAAATTGGGATAGGTATATAATCGTGAGCGTCGCAGCTCAAGTGTTGAATATTTTAAATAATATTCTAAGAACGATTATATGAGTTTGATTCAACTAGTCGGAAATTTGGTTGATTTGTTCTTGTTAATTGCGTTATAATTAACTTGATCAAAATTCCAAATTATACTAGTATGAAATGTAATTTGAGACAAATTGTTGGGACATCAAATTAAGCTAGTTGAGCTTTTGATTTGTTGTACCCAAAATTAAGCTTGATTAGGCTTAATATGGTTGATTAAGTATGGAGGCTTAATTAAGCCTAATTGCTTAATGTGTAGCACGAAAGTTCCTTTGGAATTGGAATTGCTCAATTCAGTGAGTTGAATTGAGATTAGCACCTAAAGCGCTAAGTAACTAGCATTGTCTAGATTCGTGTTACTTTAGTGCTTGACAGCACTAACAAAAGTATGCTTGGCTAATTTTGTAATTAGCTAATAAGCATTGAAATTATAAATTAAGCAACGAAAGGTTGATGTGGGTTTATGATTTAAAGCAATGGAGGATTGCTTTGAAATCAGTGCTTTAAGTTGGAGCAACGATTCGTGCTTTGTGTAGCATGTTTCGTGCTTCATTACTAAGCACTGATTCATGCTTCAATTTCGGAAGCACTGATTCGTGCTTCAATTTCGGAAGCACTGATTCAGGTTTGTGGCCTTTCGGTCAAAACCGAATGGATTTGTAAGTGCTGATCTGTTCGCACTTACGAGATGTGCTAATGTGCAGCACAAGTTTATTCTTTATAAGAATTAAAAGGAAAAACCAAATTAATCGTGGATTAATGCGGTTATGAACGATTGATGTAGTGAATATGAAACACCTATTGGTGATTTCTGCGCAAGCGTTGGTATCGTACTCGAGCGTACGACACGGTATTCACCTCAATCGAATGTTGTTGTCAAACATAAATATCAAGATGTTGATAAGTTCGGGTCTACCTCAAAGTGTGAGGGGTAAGACAATACTTTGGACAAGTAAGTACCTTTTAAATAAGGTTACCCGCATGAAATTCTTACGAATTGTGGATACGTAGGAAGCTTTCCTACTAATGCCTGAAATGTGGGGGCGTCTTGCCAAAGGTGTGTATTGGTTCTTAGTACACGAGTCCTATAGTTTGGATGTACATAAGAACACGATAAATTGAATCAAAAAATTTATTGTTCTTTAGAAGATATATCTCTATGAAGGTTCAATATCGGACCTAGCACGTTGAAATGAAATTTCGACATAGCTATGGTTGAAGGGTATGAAAGAGAACCCAAGCTCAAAGCTAGACGTAGCAAGAGAGCTAGGATTGAAAAATCCTCTGGTCCAGATTTTCTGACGTACATGCTAGAATGTGACGCGCATATTCTAACTTGTTTACTAGAAAATAACTTGAATTTTCTAACAAGGTTGTTAGAAAACGAGCCTCGAACATATGTAGAAGTGGTGACTTCTACAGATGGACCAACCCGAGAGAGGCTATCGAGAGTGAAGTAAATTCTATCTTAAGAATCATACTTGGAACTGATTGTTCTTCCTTCGGGTTGTAAAACCTCTAGATCCTAAACGGATCACTAGTCGGAAGATAAAACCGGTCGGTTATATCGAAGTAAAATGGTCGGGCTTGTAATTGTAGATTACATGCAACACGAGTGCCACGATTACTTCAATATGTATTCTCTTGTGATGAGAATGAAATCCATTAGGATGATACTTCCCGAGAGCTGTTTAGCGAGACTTGGAAGTTTACCGAAATGGATGTATCGCTTTATTAATAGACATGGAACAACCCGAGGGTTTTGTGGTTCCGCGCTATGGAAAGAAAGTGTATAATTGGTGAGATCATTGTATGGCTTGAAACAATTGCCTTAGTATTTGGCATGTAAGTTTTGATCATACAATGATGTTTAACGAGTTTAGTATAAACAAAGGTGACAAAGGTCTACGTAATGCGTACGATAGACGAGGTTATCACTATTTATCTATACACGATAAACTCAACGTGGGTAGTAACGATCACATGATCAATTCTACTAGGGTCATGTTAAATTTGAGATTTGACATGAGACGAGTGAGTTTGGCAGATTTAATCTTCGAGATTGAAATCGTGGGAAAACCGTATGGTCTCGTGTTAGCCAATCTCGCCGAGTTGATTGAATCTTTATAAAGGAATGATAATCAAGTGGCTTGGACACCGTTAGATACTAACGTACAACTAGCCAATAATCACGGAGATTGTACTTCTCACGGAGAATACATTCAGATTATCAGTAGTTTAATTGTATCAGTTGGGTTGTACTAAGCCGGATATTGTCTTTGCGGTTAACGAACTCGATAGATATACGAGTAACCCTAGTGTTACGCACTAGAAGGCAATAGTGAGAGCTATGAGATACTTAAGGTATGCTCGTGACTTTGGACTGCACTACGTGGGATATCTAGCTGTACTTGGATAGTATAGCACGGATATCAAAGGACACTAAGTCCATCAAAGGCTACGTCTTTACGTAGGCCAGTGCAGTCGGTTGGACGGAAGTTCTCGAAATGAATTTGTGATAGCTAAGATCCGACGGGATCAAAGCTGAGAGCCTTACACTCGTGTCGCGAGCGAGTAGGCCGAATGGCTATGCCATTATTTCGAGAATGTTCCTAGTGGTGAACTCGTGCCTCCAATTTGTATGCATTGCGGTAGTCAAGTCAAAATTGGTTAAGTACAGAGTTAGATGAGGAATGGTAAGTCTAGACTCATAAGTCGTAGACATAATATCATTAAACAATTTCTCACAACGGGGGTTATCTCTATTGACTACGTGATGTCAAAAGATAACGTAGCGGCCGCTAACTCGCTAACCCGAGGGTAAGCAAATGGTTGTGGAGAAGTTGGGACGAGGATTGGGTCTAAAGCCCGTGGACTAAAAGTTCTATAGTGGATACCCAACTTAGCTAGCACCTAGGTTCAATGGGACAACTAAATTATGGAACGAAGCGTGTCACTGTGGGGGTCTCGGACTCCCCACCACTCCTCGTTAGAACAGTGAGTCCCGCGCAAGGTTAGTATGTTGATGCTTTAATGATTCGAATGTCGGTTGACATGTGTGAGTATGTGGGATACTCGGAAAAGAATCACCTATGTGAGAGAGAAGTGAGGGTCGCTTCAAAGGAGAATTGATGGGCACAATTTTTCACAAACTCTTGCAGAACCAGGACGGTGACCCACGACCAAAATGGGCACACTCATGAGAACAGAGCATGGTTGGGAGGTTCCTGTGTGAGATATATCATCGTCTACACAAACGGCAGTCGGTTCAAAGACATCGCGTTCTACCGTACAGCCAGTAGAGTAAACATATCTTTACAAGGGAAGGTTCAAAGGGTATAGTGATCCCTACCTATCCTATGCAGGGATCGACCGTTGAACACAGTTTGTTTCCGATTTAAAAAAAAAATACCCTGAAAATCAATTTTCATTAATGTGGGGGATTGTTGGAAAAAATAGCTTAAAATGGCATATTAAGTGGCTATTTTATGGTACAATTATTAGTAGGGTCCACTTCCGATTTGGGTCGGGTCAAAGTGGATTCGGATTCTTCGTAGTAAGACGAAGAGATTGATATATTGTACGCTCAAAACGGATAATGGGTGAATGAGATATTGATTCTCAAAGTAGACCCATTTGAGTTGGAAAATGAAGGGAAAAATTGAGCTTTTTCCCACATTGATTTGGGAAGAGAATTTGCCCCACTATTTATACATGAGCTCTTTGTAAGCTTATTGAATTGTATAGTATAGAGGTTCTCTCTCGCGCGTAGGAGGGTGCAAATTAAATTCCAGAATGAGATCGAAACGAAAATTGACAAGCCTTGCGGGCTATGTTTTGTTACCATTTTCCAATTCAGCCACGAAAATGAAAGAAAAAATTGTATTGTTTCGTGTTTCGTGTGGCCACGTGTGGTTTCACTGTTACCACGAAATGAAATGAAATGAAAATGGTTTCACTAATTCGTGTGGGCCACCACGAAATGAAACAATGGTTTCAATATTTCGTGTAGCTCCCTCATAAAGTTTGGCCTGAAGCTTTTGTTTGTGACTGTTGGGATTTAATTCAGCTGTTATGGGATTAATTTTTTAAATTAATTCCAATTTTAATTTTTGAATTAATACCCATGTTAATGGTTGCTGTTACAAGAGTGGTAGGGATGCCTCTAAATGCCATAATAAAGGCTATTCACTCTTTATTCCTTATATAAGAAGGAGTTGAGCAGTAGCATTTTAAACACACAAGAAAAATAATTTTCCAAGCCTCAAAATACTTCTGCTTCTACTCCATTCTTGAAGCTGTGTTTTGCCCGTGCTCTCGTTCGCCGGGTTCGTTCGTTTGGGTGCTCAAACGTCGAACCGTTGTACGTTTTATCCTGGGAGACCTAGGCCACAACGCTCTTAGCACTTTTGGGAGGTGGCAAATAAGGTTTTAAGGAAATAAAGGCACTCGCCTAACTCGTACATTTCTCTCTTCCTTCTTCTTCTTTCTTGTTTTGGATTATGCTTTTAAGCAAAAATCCGTTCTCCCTCTTTTGATATATTAGTTGGATTGGACTTATAATCCGAGGATTATTAGTTTCAATTTTGGTTAATATATATTGGTATATCTTTTTCGTAGATATACATGTATATATAACCTTTGGATCCGTTTATATATATTTGTGTGTATATATATACTTCGGGTAAATATCCAATAATATTTTATATACTTGTGTGTGTATATATAAATATTATTTTTGGGATATTAAATCGATTGTGGTTCATTATCACCAACATTATCTTCGTCATACAGTGAGATAGGGTATTCTACCCTTACTGATTTTAAATCTACAATTATTTTACATTTATAGCATGTTTAAATATTAACTTCGGTGGTAGAAAATTTCACTGCTATTTGATTAGTTAGAGTATATATACACATACATTTGATGCAATGTATAGCATGGTAATATTTATAATACAAAGCATTACGTGTATTTATGTCTCAATTTGTTTGATAGTCTGTACTTTGCTTTTTGCTATGAAATCAAATTTGTGAATATATATGTTTTTCACTTTTCAATTCTTCTGGCAAGTATAGATGACTATTATTTTACATTGATAATGACAATGTATGCTACTTTTGTCCCCATTTAATAATGTAATCATGATCCAAAGTATATTAGATAACATGTTTAAAGTTAGCTAACAATGTTTTTCCAGCACGTTAATTAAAGCTTTCTTTATTCAATCGCATCACCATCGTTCCTTGTAAAGTTAGCTACAATCTGCGCCTTACTTCATGGTGCTCAAGTTCGAAAATGGTTTAGGAACTTATTTTGTAATGTGAAATTAGTTTAGGAACTTGTATTTTATTTTAAGTCAAGTTCCTTGTTATATTTATATTGAATGTCACAATTTGACATCTAGGTAACGTCAATTTACTAAGTCTCTAACAAAATGAATTTCACAGTTACTAAATGTTTATCTTTGTCAAAATACATGAGTTAATTATTTTTTTTGGATTTTAATTTGCAGGTACAAATTTACTTGCAATCCTGCTAGTATATTTGATGCAATTCCAAAGGTATATGGGGATGCCCTTCATATTAATGTCCTTTAATAAGTTCACATTTTGTAATCCTTTGTTTTATTAAAATATCAGATGGACATGATGAAAAAAAAAAAAATTGCCCATTTTCAGGTTTAATGAAAGTTCACTGCTTTTCAATAAGTAGAAGATACAATATTTTATTGCTGATTCACAAACTGAGTTTGGAGGTAATACAAATGTGACTACACACTACAGTACAAATCTCTGTCTCAAAATTTACTTACATATATGTTATTAGAGTGAGCAAGGTTGGACCCGTGCACATAAGAAAACTGGAACATAGACAATATAAAATAGTTAGCCAAAAATGAATCCAAAATAAAGTTCCATCAGTCAGTAGCAGAGGCACCTCTTAACTGTACCACTTCCATCACCACTCTGTTCCTTAAAGGAATTGCCTTTAGTCAACGGACTTTCAGACTCATCCTCACCATCAAGCAAGAACCCCTTCTCAAGCAAGGAATTGCCTTATATTTTTGTTTAAGTCTGAAAATTTTAGATCAGAATGCAATTTTTTTTTATTTAGTTAGGAAGCTAACCTCATCGCTGTCATTGTCATCTTCTGGCTTTAGAATTTTTGAACTCAAATCTTTGCTTTATGAGTCAAAAATTATCTGGACAGGGGATTGCTAGTAGTGCACTATCCTTCTCAAGTTTTAGAACAGGAAAAACATTTAACTGGTTGTCAAACTGTTTCTTTCTAGCAGCACTTTTAAAGACAAAGGATAGTGTACTATACTTATTTACCTATGACAAATCAAGTTGATAAATTAGTGGAAGGAATCTAATAGTATTAAACTTATGGGTGTAAATAAGAATATTGTACTTTATGAATGCCTTTTGTAACATTTGATGTGAATTGACTTTGCAGGCTCAATGATTCAAGCTTCAATCCAATTTTCTTACATGTAATTAGGAGAAGGCTTAAAGGTAACAATGATCAGTTCACTTTATTTAGGGATGTCAATCGGGTCAGCCCACTCGATTTCGGGTTAACCCTGTCGGGTTGTCGGGCTAATAGGTTAATTAATATTTTATTCCCTGGTTCGGTTTGGCCCTAACCCTAAACTTCGGGTTGTCGGGCTAATCGGGCGGGTTGAACAATCTGAACTAAAATTAGAAACTGAAAGTAAGTACTCATATTTAGAGTAGGAATAATAACAGGGCGGGGCAAAACGGGGGTAGCATTTAGTTTTATATATATATATATATATATATATATATATATATATATATATATATATATATATATATATATTTCTTTTTAATTATAATAATTATTTTATGTATGTTATGTTTAACATCACTTCTATAATAAAAAATAATTTTTAATAGTTCGGGTTGTCGAGTTAGCCCTTTTAATTTCTGGCTAGCCCTATCGGGTATCGGGCTAATCGGTTTTGAACTCGTCGGGCTAATGTGTTTTATCGGGCTAGCCCGTTCGGGCCATAGCCCTGTCGGTTTCGGTTTTTATCGGGTTGGCCCATCGGGTTCGGGCTAAATTGACATCCCTAACTTTATTAATGTACTTATCCAAACTATCTCTAACAATGGTCAACTGATAATTTTATATGCTATATCTAAATGACTTTAAATTCTTATTCTTATCCATCTGTTGAAGAAATTAGGATAACAATTAAAGAAAATATTGTAGCACTCTTTTCATTCTTTTCACTATTTTTTGTTCCAACTCTAAACAGTAATTAAATTATGATTCTGTTAAGAACAGGAAACGTACCACAAAGAAGCCTCGTACTCAAGATCCATAGTTGGTGCTGGCTAAGTATTGGACTACACCTCTTGTGTTTAATGATTATATACAGGTAAATTAGTAATGATTCAATAGCTTTCTTGTTGAAGCATTTCCTTCAGTTTTGAATGTCACACAATATCACTGGGAAAACCATCTGTTCTCCTGACTGGGTTAGTTGAAGCTTTGAAAGTATAGTTGAAGCTTTGAAAGTACTATGGTATACATTATATTTCTAGGATTCTATTTCTTTTCAAAAGAAAGTTGAAAGAGGATACAAAGGTTCACCTTAATCTTGTAGCAACTGTCTTCTTCCTCGTGAATGATTCCCCAGCCATCACAATAGGTATTATTTCATGATACCTTTAGATTCTTTCTATTGCACCCATGGTAGTCTATCCCTTCAAAAACTATCTTCTGTTAGTTTCTCACGGCATCACAAATCGTGAATAGAAAAAAATGTTATTATCAAATGAGTCATTATCTTCTCCTATTATCATCTTTGAAATATTTGCCAGAATATATGTTCACTAAAAATAACAGTAATAAAGATTTTTTCAGATTATCTAAAGCAATTAATACAAAAAAATATATATATAAGAAACAATTTACCTATCATCAAGAAAGAGACTTCTTTACTTTTGATTGATTGTCCTCTAACTTCTGGCACTTTGGAGCTCCTTACTAATCTAACCCTGATTTGCTTGGCAGAAACATATTGAGAATGCATATTATACAAGGGATTTACTTCTTCACAATTAATTTGGCCGAGGCTGAGATTTTACCTGATTTGAGTGCTTTATATAGAGGTTGAATTATTCTGGGCTCTTGTAGAATAACGAAGAAGCCAGCTTTGGAACAATAAAAAGGCGTTTTTCAAACCAAAAGACCTTTCATAAAGGTTGTGTTCAATTAGATTTCAAATACTTCAAATTTGTAATTAAAGTATGGAACGATTCTGTTTTCTAGATTTATTATTGTGGTTCTCTATGTTTACATGCATAGGTAATATAAAGAACTAACAAACTTAATATAAAAAATTATTAATGAATTAAGCTAAATCTAATCAGTGGCTGTAATTGAATATGAACATCATTAATTATCGCGTAAATCGACATTTCTCTTAAACGGTATCGTTTTCACTGGGCGGGAAAAGGTTTTGCCAAAAACTTCTTGCTTTATAGAGTTAGATAGATAGGATTTACTAAAGGTTTTAGTAGTTGAGTTGGTAGAAACCTAAGGTTGTATGTGGTAGTTCTTGGGTTCAATTCCCATTAGTTAGTTTGTTTGTTTTTGTTTTTGTTTTTGTTTTTTTTTTTTAAATTTTATTTTAACCATTCCAATCCTATAGTATTTTTAGTTTCTTTTCTTTATTTTAACCCTTCCAATCCTTCAATAAATTAAATATTTTTTAAGTCTATATTTTTGTGAATCATTTAGTTCATGTAGTCCGCAAGTTTATATTATACTTCATTGTATTAAAATTAATTTAGAAAAATTAAAAATTGAAATAACTAAAAGAAAATTAAAATTAAAGTATTTAGCAATATACTATCTTTTCTATTCAAACTATTTTATCTAATCAATTATCAATTATGTTTTATATATTTTATAGCATTTCAAAGTGTTTTAAAATTTAACCCTACTCAAGTATAGTTTTGGCTACGCCCTTAATTAACTATCTTGTCGTCTATCATAAATATTATTGTATTATAATTTATAATGTATTTGAACCATATTATAGATGTTTGATATTTTTTCATTGACAATTCTAAAGTCGTACAGCGAATTCTTCAGACAAAATTGTGGAAGATGCAATTTTTTCTTAGAAGTGAGATCTAGAGTTAAATATGCCCCCACTCACATTATTTCCTGCGCCCGCCACTGCCCGCCGCATTTGAACTTTCTCGTATATATATATATATATATATATATATATATATATATATATATATATATATATATATATATATATATATATATATATATATATATATATATATATATATATATATATATATATATATATAGTGAAATGATCAGGTGCATTTGTTGCTTCCCCATGCGGATGTGCGGTGGATTAATATGCGTGAGATTTGTACACAATGTGCGTGTGTGTTGTGCTTAATGTGCATGAGATTTGTACTTAATGTGCGTGTGTAAAATGCAGCAGAAAATATTAATGTCAGCTTCTTCCCCATCCCAGTAGCCATTTGCCCCCTCCCTGATGATGATGATGCGGAGGCGGGCTATGGTGGTTAAGAATTATGGGAATAATACAACAGAAATCCACACTTAGCTACTGTGCAAATTTTACTGTGCGTGCGTCATTTATATAAACATTCAACTGCACTGAAGGTAGCTGGTAATCCAGAATCCATTGCCAAATTGAAGGAAGAAGTAACAAGAAGCTTGGGCGTTAATGTGCGTGAGTTTCTGTTCTGCTTCCTTCTGAGCTCATAATTTTGAAATACTCATGCACATTAAGCACAAATCTCACGCACATTAAACACAATACTCAGGCACATTAAGTATAAAACTCACGCATATTAACATGACACACATTAAGTACAAATCTCAGGCACATTGAGTACAAATCTCACGCACATTAAGTATAAACCTCACGCATATTAATCCACCGCACATCCGCACGGGAAGCAACAAATGCACCTGATCCCTTCCATATATATATATATATATATATATATATATATATATATATATATATATATATATATATATATATATATATATATATATATATATATATATATATATATATATATATATATATATATATATATTTGTTTACAAAGGTTAATGTGGTTGATTGCAAATAGTCTTTAGGTAGTAACTTAGAGGTTGTGGGTTCCGTTCCTAAGCTATACATTAGTAAAAATTTTAATAATAGAATTTTTTAAAAAAAATAAAAATAAAAACGGGCTGACGGCTTTGCCCGTTTAGCCCGTCAGCTCGTCCTACACGGGTCTCACAACCCAACCCGTGGGAAAACGGGCCGGTCCGTTTTGACAGTTCTATGTGTGTGTGTGTAACACCCCGTGTTACGCTCTTTAAACTCCGATTAATTATTTAATTAATTCCGTTGAAGAATAGTTAGAAAATGATTTAATTTAGTCAGGATCCACTAATTAATTAATGTGGTCCATGGAGGATCGTGGACCCTTACTTATAATAAAGCCTCAAACTTGTTAGAATTAGGATTAAGGGCCCATTTTTAATTAGACTCTGATTAGGATTCCTAAATCCTTATAAAATGGGTTAGAAAGCCTTTAGAACCTTTCCCTACCATTTCCCCCTCCTATACACAAAAATCCCCTCCCATGGAGACAATCGGTCATCGTCAAGGTGTTCGGTTGCAGGGTAGGGTACACATACTTGTCGAAGAGGCTGCATGTTATATGGCATCCAAAGGCTAGATGTAGTGTTTCTAGGGATTGAGAGAGTCAGAGAGAGAAGGATCGAGAGAGAAAGTGAGAAGAAGAGAAAGAAGAAATCTGAATGCATTGATGAATGTTCAACAACCCCTTACAAGTAGTTACTAGGGTATTTATTACACATGGAATCTTAACTAACTCTCATCTAAGCGATGACGTATGACTCGTTAATTACTAATATCTTCACTTATTTAAACTGCGTCGTTTCGAACCCTTCCAACTGCCTGAACCGTCTGCTCATGCGATGTCGTCTGAACCCTCTTCTTGTTAAGCCATTGGAACCATTACACTAAAATGGACATTGTAGCTCTGGATGATGACTATACCCTTGTACGATTCTGGTCTGTTGACGACTATGAATTTGCAAAATACGGGGGACTATGGACAATCATGGATCATTATCTAATCGTCCAAGATTGGAGACCAAATTTTGATTGTGTGTTTGGTGTTCCTATTTTGTTTTTTGTTCCAATGATTATTGTTTGGAATGCTCAAGGAGCGGCCTCTAAAAAGTTCATAAGAGCCGCTCTTTCTATGATTAGGCAATATAAGCCGTTATGTTTCAGGGTGCTCGAACCCAAGTCCTCGGGGGTTGGAGCTAATGAAATGTGTTATAAACTCGGATTTGATAAATGGATCAAAATGGAAGCCGTTGGTATGAGTGGTGGAATTTGGTTAGTTTGAAATGACGCGTGGTGGCATTCTTGGGCCACGTGATAACCAGGGAGGGGATCAGAGTAGATCCAACCAAGATCCGCGCAGTCAAGGAATGGCCCACGCCAAAGGCAGTTCCGGAGATTAGGAGCATCCTCGGGTTGGCCGGTTATTATCGAAGATTTGTACCCGATTTCACCAAAATAGCCCAACCCCTGACAAGGCTCATGAAGAAGGAAACCCCCTTTCAATGGGACGTCAATTGTGCTTCGGATTTTCAAGAACTGAAAGAGAGGCTGACCACAGCCCCAATATTAGCGCTACCTTCGGGAATAGAAGGATTCGAAGATTTCAGTGACGCTTCTAAAAGGGGCTGGGAT
Source organism: Ipomoea nil (assembly GCF_001879475.1). Taxonomy (NCBI): domain Eukaryota; kingdom Viridiplantae; phylum Streptophyta; class Magnoliopsida; order Solanales; family Convolvulaceae; genus Ipomoea; species Ipomoea nil. The sequence continues at coordinate 1,443,741 of NW_017619598.1, forward strand.
GCGTGCTAATGAAAAATGGCAAGGTAATAGCATACGCGTCCAGGCAACTTAAAACCCACGAGGAAAATTACCCCACACACGATCTAGAACTAGCCGCCACTGTATTCGCCCTAAAAATCTAGAGGCATTATCTATATGAGGCACAATGCAAGATCTACACAGACCATAAAAGCCTGAAATATATCTTCACTCAGAAAGATCTGAACATGCGACAGCGGCGGTGGTTAGAACTCATAAAGGACAACGACTAGGATATTCAATACCACGAAGGAAGGGCTAACGTTGTGGCAGACGCACTAAGCCGAAAAAGAGCCATTCCCTCAACGTCACGTGGGTACTGTCAGACGAGCTATGTAGAGAATTTCAGAAGCTAAATCTGGAAATAGTGGAGCAAGGACAAGCAGATTCAGAAATCCAACTATTTAACCTCAGGATCATACCCACACTGTACGAAGAAATCAAAGCCGGACAACAACAAGATCCTGAGCTGGGGAAGGTTCGGCTCGGCCTGGCCAAAGGAAAGGACGGGCTGTTCAAACTACATGATGACGGCAGCCTCCGCTACAAGGAAAGATGGTGCATACCCACGACACACCCCCACCTAAAGAGACAAATCCTAGAAGAGGGGCACAGTACACCTTACTCAGTGCACCCCAGAGGCGATAAAGTATACCAGGATGTGAAGAAGTTATTTTGGTGGCCCAACATGAAGAAGAAAGTAGCAGACTTTGTGAGCAAATGCCTGAACTGCCAAAAGGTGAAAGCCGAAAGATGCAAACCCAAGGGACTCGTACAGCTCCTCGAGATACCCCAAGGGAAGTGTGATTCTATCTCAATCGACTTCGTAGGAGGCTTGCCCACGACACCAACGGGAAAAGACAAAATCTAGGTAATAGTAGACCGGCTAACCAAAACAGTGCGGTTTATTGCCATGAAAGAAACTTGGACAATGACACAGCTAGCCAAAGCCTACATAAGTCAGGTAGTCAACTATCACAGGGTTCTACGAAACATTATTTCTGATAGGGATCCCAGGTTTCTCTCGCAATTCTAGAAGGCCTTACAATCGGCCATGGGGACGAGACTAAAATTGAGCACCGCCTTCCACCCTACCACCGATGGACAGACTGAGAGGACGATCCAAACCCTCGAAGATATGTTGAGAGCCTGTATGCTAAACTTCCAAGGAACATGGGAGGAACACCTAGATCTGATCGAATTCTCCTACAACAATAGTTATCACACGAGCATCCGTATGGCACCCTACTGTAACACCCCAGATTTTCAAGACATTTAAAACTTATAAAATAAAGGTGAAATCTCATTAAATCTCAAAACATAATACAAGAGTACGGGGTGCTATGCCACACCTGAGCTAGAGAACTCAGGTGCACAAGCTAACTAACTAATATCCTCAATAATGTAAATGCATAAGCATGGCACGCAGGCCGAAAGGGAAACTATCTACTTCTACACTCCAATTTCTAGCGCGCGCCAGTGACTTATTCTTCTGTGCCTGAAAGCCAAATATATCTGTTCAGCGAGAGATGCTGGTAACCCACTCCAACGCGTTGAAATACAGTACATATAGATATATATAGATATACGAAAAAACCATTTTGAGCATGAAGATATATCCTACGAACTCTAGCTTTTAAAACCGGGAATGACTCGACAGATAAGGCTAGACACAAGCAACAGTTATAACAAGCGTATACAATCCACAACAGGCAAGACAGATAAAGCTGAGCACAAATCATAACCCAACATGAACAATCCCCAGCACAAATCCCATAGACACATCCCCCCAATATACTCATAAACACAACTCATCCATATCTCATCACATAGCACACTTTGTTGGCGCCACAGGACCAATCGCATGCCCATACATGAGGGTCAGCGCATATAGCTCTGACACGGCCCCGCAGCACCCAGCCCCGTCTCACATTACGGAGGAGCCGATCGCAACCGACTGATGGACCTTTGTCCTACATAATATTTATATACCTGACCAGTCTTTACCAGCCTGGTTAACAGTTGGGGTGGTTCTCAGCCCATTCAACTGCCCGTATAGTGGACCTTTGTCCTATATAATATTTATATACCTGACCGGTCTCTACCAGCCTGGTTAACAGCCGGTATGGTTCTCAGCCCATCCGACTGCCCGTATAGTGGAACTTAGTCCTATATAATATTTATATACCCGACCGGTCTCTACCAGCCTGGTTAACAACCGGTATGGTTCTCAGCCCACCCGACTGCCCGTATAGCCCGATTGATCTTAACCAATTCGGGGTTACATACACACATAACACATAGCAAGTACATGCAACCCACATTAACACATTGGGAAGGGGGAGAAAACGTATAACAAAACCTATGCGTGATCCTTCACATACTAAGAATGGTCCTAAGGGGTTCATACTCCTTTCACCTAGGTCAACGGGATACCAATTCAACTAGCATGCAATATATAAGACTCATACAACCTACGAACGGTACCCGAAACATCAAACTAGACATAGGCACGATAGACGGAGTCCGTTGGGACACCACGGGGGTCGGGGAAACATCAAACGGGGAAGCCGAAACCCCGGGTTGGGGTATTTTCCAGCGGGTAGCCGGTGGGTGGGGGTCCACCCGCCGGCTGCCCGCCGGCGTGCACTGTTCCGGGCAGCGGGTGCCCGGCGGGCAGCTGCCCGCCCGCCGGCTGCCCGCTGCCGGGACTGCCCGTCTTGGCCGCGGGTAGGTGGCGGGACCCCTACCCCCACCTACCCCCCATTGACTCTTTTCATCACAAAAACGCCCCGGGAACCATTGTGGAACCCGAAACCATGCTTAGACACTTTACAACGCAATTAACGATCAACACGTAGTCAATTAACGGATCAAATACGAGAAACGTACGGCACATAACCTATCATGCTTTTCTAACATAATCGACACCCCAAACATGCAATTTCCCACCCGATAAACCAAGAATGATATCATACGATACAACCTAGGGTTCTAATCACTTTTATACCCACAAGAATACGATTCGTCCTCCAATTACAAGATTCGGTGCAAATAACACATAAGCGTATACAATTATCAAGAATGATATATGAACATCAAGAACTCCACATAATCATCAAGAACATCATAATTATCAAGAATCTCTCAATATCAAGATCACCCATGGAATTATCCCATCAATCATCAATAACAATATCGTAAATCATCAATACACAATAATATGGGGAAATTCTACGGGGAAAATCATAGCTATGGAAATAGGTTTTGTTGAGACATGGGTTACCTCTTAGCCTTAATTAATTCCTTGGCTATGAAGGGTCTTTCTTTGAGCTTTCTTGCTTTCTTGATTTCTTCTAGGGGGATTCTTGGAGCTCTTTGGGGAGGTGGGGCGTTATTCTTGTGGGGGTTTCTAGGTGCCTCTTAAGTCCCCTATTTATATATTTAGGTGTCCTAGTTAGGAACTAATATTATGGGCTTGCTAGTTCTATTTCTTTTGGGACTAAGGATTGGGTTTAGGGATAAGGGCCCGTGGACTATGGTGGGCCTTCCTAATTAATTATTGTGATTTAATTCTTTCTTTTGGGTAATTGATTAAATGATTTAATTGATCTTAGGGGTCGTAACACGGGGTGTTACACTCTCCCCCCCTTATCGGGAAGCTTCGTCCCCGAAGCTTGGTCCTTGCCGAGTGACTTTCTCTTAGTTACCTGGTGTGAAAAGTTCGGGGTAGCGTTCCCTCATTGTGTCTTTGAGCTCCCACGTTGCTTCCTCGGTCCCATGGTTGGTCCAGAGGACTTTCACCATTTCTATGGCTCGGCGACGAGTGTTTCTTGTCTTGGTGTCCAGGATCCTCACGGGTCTTTCTTCGTATACTAGTGACTCGTCGAGGTTCACGACCTCGGGTTGAAGCACGTGGCTCGGGTCGTGTACGTATTTCTTTAGCTGGGATATGTGGAATACGTTGTGTACTCGTTCTAGTTCGATGGGTAGGGCGAGGCGATAGGCTAGGTTCCCAACTTTTTCTATGATTTCATAGGGGCCGATAAATCGAGGGCTGAGCTTTCCTTTCCTTCCGAATCTCATTACCCCTCGTGTGGGCGAGATTCTCAACCAGACCTTGTCCCCGGTGTTGAACTCGGCTTGTTTCCTCTTTAGGTCGGCATAGGACTTTTGGCGGTCCTGAGCAGCCTTCATCCTCTCCCGGATGTGCTTGACCTTGGTGATTGTGTCCTGTAGGTGTTGGGGCCCTAGTGTTATTGGGTCGACCATGTCTTCCCAACATAAGGGGGTTCTGCACTTTTGTCCGTATAGAGCTTCGTAGGGTGCCATACGAATGCTCGCGTGGTAGCTGTTGTTGTATGAGAATTCAATGAGGTCTAGGTGTTCCTCCCATGTCCCTTGAAAGTCCAACACGCAGGCTCTTAGCATGTCTTCGAGAGTTTGAATGGTCCTCTCGGTTTGGCCGTCCGTGGTGGGGTGGAAAGCAGTGCTTAGTTTTAGTTGTGTCCCCAAGGCTAATTGCAGTGATTTCCAGAATTGTGAGAGGAACCTGGAGTCTCTATCGGATACGATGTTTCGGGGGACTCCGTGATACTTCACTACTCGGCTCAAGTAGGCTTGGCCCAGTTGTGTCATTGTCCACGTTTCCTTCATGGCGATGAATCGCGCTGTTTTGGTTAGTCGGTCCACTATGACCCAAATCTTATCCTTGCCGATCTTCGTTGGGGGTAGTCCTCCGACGAAATCCATGGATATGGAATCCCACTTTCCTTGTGGTATCTCAAGGGGTTGTACGAGTCCCTTGGGCTTGCATCGTTCGGCCTTCACCCTTTGGCAATTCAGACACCTGGCCACGAAATCCGCGATTTCCTTTTTCATGTTGGGCCACCAAAACGACATTTTTACATCTTGGTATAGTTTGTCACCCCCTGGGTGAACCGAGTATGGGGAGTTGTGTCCTTCCTCCAAGATTTGTTGCTTCAAGTGGGGGTGCGTTGAGGGCACACACCACCTACCTTGGTAACGGAGACTGCCGTCTTCGTGTATTTTGAAGGGTCCTTCCTTCCCCTGGGTTAGGTCGAGGCGGATTTTATCTAATTCCGGATCCTACTGTTGCCCTATTTTGATTTCCTCGAAGAGCGTAGGCACGACTCGTGTGTTGAATAAGTGGATGTCGGGGTGGTTTTGACCTTGTTTTATTATTTCCAAATTCAGTCTTTGGAAGTCCCTGTACAGTTGGTCCGGTAGGATCCAAGTGGTGTTGAGGGAGTGGTTAGTCTTCCTGCTTAGTGCATCCGCCACCACGTTAGCTTTTCCCTCATGGTATTGTATGTCCAGGTCTGATTGGTGTAATTTGGGGCAAACAAATAATACCCGGAGTATTCGGGTTGTCGAACCACAGAGAGGTGGTGTACTAATCACTAGCTACTAGGTTACTCATATGAAACTAGTCCGAACAAAACTTGAAGGTTGATTGATTGCAGAAAATAACAAGCAGAACAAAATAAGTAGCAAGATTTTGTAGACAATAGAGCAAATTAGGATTCTTGGGATCACAATGTTTAATCACCTAGTGCCAATTAACGTTTGTAATATTTGGTTTGGAATTAAGATTTGTATGGGAATGCAAAGTGGAATCGAATTACTCCCGTAATCTCTATTCCTAGTGAATTTCCACTCCCATGGCTTAAACACCCAATAAGATCAAAGATCAGCATTCAATTATTCCTAATTACTACCATCTCCCGATGAGCAATAATCTAGAATAAACTTCCCCTAATAAGTTCCCCTTTCCCAAGGACCAACCATTAGGTGCAATCGTGTGTGCCCTAATTTATGCCCCAACTCCCATTGGTGACACAAACATGGCTGTGAAGCTAGTAATTTAGGCCTTTAACCACCAACAACAACAGATTAAAACAAGATTGCAACACAAATCATAAAACCAAACATAAATATATTAAGAAATTAACGAACTAGGCACATAGGTTCATAAACAAATTCACCCAAAAATCCCTAAGGAATTTAGCCGAGCATGGCTAAATTATACATAGCAAATATGAATAAAGGATTACAAATCATCAGAAGAGTACAAGAATTAACCAAGCGATTCTCCCAAATCTCCCTGGCTTCCTCCTTGCTTCCAAAGACGACTTGAGCCTCTTGATTTCTCTCTTTCTTGTCTACAAAGAACTCTCAAAATCTCTCGGTATGTTATTAGGGTTGAGGAAGGAGGGATTTTATAGTGGGTACAAAGTTGAGATGAAATAGGAATCTTGTACAAAATTGGACTCAAATTATAATTCCTATATTTAAATAAAGAAATTGCCTTAATTAATTTTAAATTGAAGTTGGATTGGAATTTGGAATTTTGAAATTGAAGTTGGAATTGGGGTGTGAGAATTGAAGTTGATTGGGATTTGGAATTGAAGATGATTTGTTGAAGCCAACGTTTTTTTTTTGTATTAAACTGGTGACTTCGTGCGTCGCTCGACGCGTCGAGACTTGGCTCGACGCGTCGAGACCAGCAGGTCTCGATCGCAAAACATTCTGGAAATTTTTGACGCGTCGAGCCTTCTGGTCCCCGAACTTGTCCAAAATTGCTCCAAACTCATCCTTGAACTTCCCTTGCTCATATAATTGACCTACAATGGTTCAAAAACACTAACAAACACCGTAAAACATTCAAAACAAGTGTGAACCATAATTAAATGATAATAGCAAGGAAAATATGTATTAAATAAGCAAAATTAAAGAACATAAATACTGAGATGATTCAAAATAACTATAAAAACAAGCAAAGATGTGATAACATCACCCCCTCACACTTAAGCTTTTGGTTGTCCTCAAGCAAAACTAAGGAATAAAATCACAAGCCAAAACATACAAATTACTCATGCTCTCTCTTGCACAACCTCTCAAACCACCAACCAACTTGCTACAAAACAACAAGCTTCAAGAATCAAATTAGTTTGGCACATAAGAGACCCATTTCCAAGCCAATAACCAAGCACCAAGAATTTAAAGTATGTGAGGATCAAGTGTGGACAAATACTCAGTTGAGATTATGCAAGACACGGCTCATGAATGAGATCCCATAGGCTTGCCCTTCATACTCCCCTAGATCAAATATAAGAATTCATGCTAAGATCAAATAGGACTTTATTAAGCTTGTAATGGGGCTACGGGTGATGGCTGACAAAGAAGTGGTATGGAAAATTAATCAAAAAGAGAGAATGTCACAATTTATCTAAACTTTTCAAAATTTGGAAGAGATGAGATGATCATAATTCCAAGGAGCAGATTTCTTTTAAGAACTTAGCAACTCTTTGGTAAAGTGGGGATCCAAACTCAAAAACTTTCAATCTTTTTTTTTTTTTTTTCTTTGTCTTTGGACTTCTTTTGGATATAGCAAGATAATTTTAATCCAAACTTTCATGACCCCCACACTTGAACATTTGTAACACTAGCTGCTTTTTTTTTTTTTCGTAGCATAACTCCATAAAACTCTTCTTACGAAAAAGATAAAGATAAAAGTTTCATTCTCTCAAGGGTGGAAGGGAAATATTTGGCCACGGGCTAAGGGTTATAATAATTGGGTAAATCAAAGAAAAATAATCACAAAGAGGGGATAAGTGCTTAGCACTTATTTAAACAAACAAAAGGCACAATGAGGATACGAAGGATAAAAATATATAGGGACAGGTTTAAAGGGTATGGCTAAACAAAAATGGCCTAAATCACTTCAAAACATGCAAAACTTAGACATCACTTAGGGAGTAATGAGGCAAGTTCTAGCAAAACACCCATGACCGGAATCTCACATAAGCCTTCACTAGCAATGCATAACACAAGATCAAGAATTAATCCAATTATTAAGTGATTAACAAAGCTATTGGCAAGGGAATAGATCAAATATGTGTTACACCTCAAATCATCCATCACAAATTGAGATGCAGCAAGCACCACTAAAACAAACCACAAACCAACAAGAGAGAATAATTGTAACTGCATGCTAAGACAAGTAACTTATTCACCAAAAATAGCATATGAGTCATCCAAGCAAAAGCAAAAATTTTAAAAATTTTAGGAATATCCCCAAATTAATGATTCCTCCCCCTCACACTTAAAACTTTGCATCGTCCCTGATGCAACATAAAAGAAAAGTAGAACAAGAGAAAAGAGAAAACTAATAATCACGAACTAGAAAGCAATAAAACTTAATAAAACGAATCTAGAAAGCAATAACATTAAACTAGAAAGCAATAAATATGAAATAAATAAAAGATAACATGGGGTGCCTCCCATGAAGCGCTAAGTTTAACGTCGCTAGCTCGACCTAACCTGGTTATGGAGTGCTCATCCTGGTTGATCCGCGAGTTTGATCTCATCACCCCATAGACTCTTCAAATGCAAATACTCATCATGTGTCACCTTGAGAGTAGGGTCGATGTGCAAAATTGACTTGCATTCAATGATTTTTGGCTCATCAAGAACATTAAATTCCACCTTTTCCTCCCCAAAGTCAAAAATCATGGACCCTTTCCTTGCATCAATCATTGCTCCAATAGTGGCTAGGAAGGGTCTCCCCAAAATGAGTGGAACGTCTAGGTTCCTTCGGACATCTATCACAATAAAATCACAAGGCACAAAATACTTGTCCACACGAACTGGGACATCTTCAAGAATTCCAATAGGCTTTACGATGGATCTATCCGCCATTTCTAAGGTGAATTGGATTGGTTTTGGTTCTCCCAACCCTAACCCTTGACAAAGAGTAAGAGGCATAACACTTACACTGGCTCCTAAATCACAAAGGGATCCCTTTAAAGGTCGGCCTCCAATCACACAAGGAATTGTGAACTTCCCCAGATCTCTATGCTTAGGTATATTCCTCCCAATTCCCGGGGTCAACGCTTGATACTCTTGTGCCACAGCTACCATCTCTCGTTCCCCATATTTCTTTTTCTTAGCTAGAATCTCTTTCAAAAAATTTCCATAAGAGGGAACTTGTGAAAGCAAATCAAGTAAGGGAACTGAAAATTTCAAACTCTCAACAATCTCCAAAAAATTTTTCCACCTACTTTCTTTTGTTGTTTCACAATTTTGAGGAAAAGGCAATGGGGGTACATACCTTCTCACAGGTTTCTCTACTTCCTTTTGAACTTGTGGATTATTTTGCACAGCAATTGGCTCATCTTCTATACCATCAAGTATCTCTTCAATCTTCTCCTCAACTGTCTTTTTAGGAATTGATGCTTTGATTGGAAGAGGTTGCTCTTCAAGTACTTTGCCACTCCTTGTAACAATTGCATTTACATGCTCCCTTGGATTTTCAGGCATAGCTGGCAACTTCCCTGTGACTTTAGTACTTGATATAGAAGGTTGATTTGCTAATTGCCTTTCAACCATATTTTGGCGAGCTTCCATTTTATCCATCCTTTCTGTAATCTCTAACTGACCTTTAATCAATTTTTCCAACAAAACTTCCGTATTCGATTGTGGTGGGGCCTCTGAAACGGGAAATTTAGATTGAACTTGAGTACCTTGAAAACCCAGAGGACCTCTATTAACAAAGTGTTGAGGGTTGGCAGCTCCCACTGGGTTGCTCCATGAAAAGCTGGGATGGTTCCTTGAATTATTAGGATGGTAGGTCCCTTGAGGTTGGTAAGACTGTTGATGAGGCCTATTATATCCCAACATATTAACTTGCTCCATAGAGGTTCGGGAGTTTAACTCGTCGATACAATCCCCTGAATTGTGATTTTGGCTGGTGATTTGGGCAAGTTTTTGAACCAAGGAGACCACATTATCCAACTTTGTTGACAAATCGGCTAATTGCCCTGCATCATGAATTCCTCCTACAAGCTTTTGTGGAGACCTCTCCGTGTACCAAGTAGATCCATTCATAGCAATTTTCTCCAATAGTTCCTCGGCTTGTGTTGGCTCTAGAATCGTGAACGAACCACCCGAAGAAGCATCCACCAAAATCCTAGAATTATCAAGCAATCCTTCATAGAAAGACATCATCAAATCCCAACTTTGAAATCCATGGTGTGGACATTGCCTCTTCAATTCCTTAAATCTCTCCCAAGACTCAGTGAGGGACTCAATTGCCAGTTGCTTAAAGTTTTTAATTGCCCTTCTCATCTGTTGAGTTTTGGAGATAGGATAGAACTTCTTCAAAAATTCTCCATGTAATTTGTCCCAAGTGTCAAAATGGTTATCTGGATGTGAGGATAACCAATCTTCAGCCATGTCCTTCAGTGTAAAGGGAAAAAGCCTAAGTCTGACAGCATCTTGAGTGACTCCATTTATCTTGAAAGTGCCACAAAGTCGTAGGAACTTGGTGGCATGAGCATTGGGATCTTCCGTGGGCATCCCTCCAAATCGATCTGCCGCAGCCATGCTGAGAATGGCCGGATTGATCGCAAAGTTATTGGCCTCCACATTTGGAATATTGATGCTACCATGCTCCTCAAGATCCGGAGCAAGGTAGTCAGACATTGATCTCCCTCCAGCTTGGTTTTCTTGTACCTGTGCCATCCTAGTTTGTTTCCTAAGAAACTTGGCTCTTTTCTCAATCTCAAGATTCAAAGGTAACAATCCTTCTTTCCCACGAGAACGTGTATGCGTAAAAAGCCAAGTTCTTAGATTCAAAGCAAAATCACACTCAAGAACAAGGAACTGGTTATGGATTAGCAAATAAAATAAAATAAATAAATAAATAAATAAAAATGGACTAGACTCCTAAAGTAAGACTTTCACTAATGTCAGTACGTAACGCCACCTCCCCGGCAACAGTGCCAAGTCTCGACGCGTCGAGACCAGCAGGTCTCGATCGCAAAACATTCTGGAAATTTTCGACGCGTCGAGCCTTCTGGTCCCCGAACTTGTCTAAAATTGCTCCAAACTCATCCTTGAACTTCCCTTGCTCATAGAATTGACCTACAATGGTTCAAAAACACTAACAAACACCGTAAAACATTCAAAACAAGTGTGAACCATAATTAAATGATAATAGCAAGGAAAATATGTATTAAATAAGCAAAATTAAAGAACATAAATACTGAGATGATTCAAAATAACTATAAAAACAAGCAAAGATGTGATACCATCAAGGTCGTAATCCTTTATGAGTTCGAACCACCTCCGTTGTCTCATGTTTAGGTCTTTTTGGGTGAAGATGTACTTTAGGCTCTTATGGTCCGTGTAAATCTTGCATTGCACCCCGTATAAGTAATGCCTCCAAATTTTTAGTGCGAACACGATGGCGGCTAGCTCGAGGTCGTGGGTGGGGTAGTTTTCCTCATGGGTTTTGAGCTGCCTGGATGCGTAGGCTATTACTCGGCCTTTTTGCATTAGCACGCACCCCAACCCCTTCTTGGATGCGTCACTGAAGACCTCGAATCCTTCCTCCCCGGAGGGGATGGCGAGTACGGGTGCCGTGGTTAACTTATCCTTCAATTCTTGAAAGGCCGAGACGCAGTCGTTGTCCCATTGGAAGGGGGTTTCCTTTTTCATGAGTTTGTTGAGGGGTTGGGCTATCCTGGTGAAGTCGGGTACAAATCTCCTGTAGTAGCCCGCCAAGCCTAGGAAGCTTCGGACTTCGGTGAGTGAGCTTGGTGTGGTCCATTCTTTAACGGCACGGATCTTGGCGGGGTCCATCTTAATCCCTTCCTTGGTTATCACGTGACCCAGGAAGGCCACGCTGTCTTTCCAAAATTCGCATTTAGAGAACTTGGCGTATAGTTGGTGCTCCCTTAGAGTTTGCAGGGTTATGCGGAGGTGTCTTTCATGTTCTTCCTTGTTTCGGGAGTAGACTAGGATGTCATCAATGAATACAATGACGAAGTCATCCAAGTGGGGTCGGAACACTCGGTTCATGAGGTCCATGAATATGGCAGGCGCGTTGGTGAGTCCGAAGGGCATTACGGTGAATTCATAGTGACCGTAACGTGTCCGGAAGGCTGTTTTCTGAATGTCCGGTTTGGCCACCTGTATTTGGTGATACCCGGATCTTAGATCAATCTTTGAGAATACCCCTGCCCCTTTAAGTTGGTCGAACAAGTCGTCGATTCGGGGAAGGGGGTACTTATTCTTTATCGTGACTTGGTTAAGTTCCCTGTAGTCGATGCATAGGCGCATGCTCCCATCCTTCTTTTTAACAAACAACACTGGCGCTCCCCATGGGGAGGTGCTAGGACGGATGTAGTCCTTATCTAGCAATTCTTGCAGTTGCGTCTTTAGTTCCTTCATTTCTTTTGGTGCTAATCGGTAGGGAGGTTTAGAAATTGGGGCAGCGCCCGGTACGAGATCTATGGTGAACTCGACTTCTCTGACTGGAGGTGCCCCGGGGATTTCGTCCGGGAAGACGTCGGTGAATTCGTTTACCACTGGGATGGTTTGTGGTTCGGGGGTTTTGGTGCTGAGGTCCTCGACCGAACATAGGAAGGCCTCGCTTCCCTTGTTTAGGTATTTCTTCATTTTCATCATGTTCACCACTTTGATCCCGGGTTCCTGGTGGGTTCCATGGTAAGATACCCTCTTACCGTTTGGTCCTCGTAGGACCACTTTTTGTTCTCCGCATAGGATTTGTGCTTGGTATTTCCCTAGCCAATCCATGCCCAAAATCACTTGTACCCCATCCAGTTTGAATCGGATTAAGTTGCTGGGAAATTCCACCCCTTGTATGGTGATCATTATATTCTTGTACATGCGGTCGCATTCTAGGATTTCGCCAGAGGCCACTTTGACCTGGAGTCGGACCTTGGTGCTGGTGTTGAGGTCGAGCCGAGTGGCAAACTCGGTTGCTATAAATGAGTTGGTAGCCCCCGAGTCAAATAACACTGTGGCGGGGGTGGCGTGTACTAGGAAGGTTCCAGAGACTATGTTGCTATCCCCAATTTTGGCTTTGCTTAGAGTGAGGATTCTTCCTTGAGCGGTTGGCGTTGTGACTTGGCGGGGTGAGGCGGCCCTGGGGCTTTTAAGGCCGCGGGTGGGGTTCATGTGATTTCCTTCTGATTTCCTTTTGTTTCCCAGGCGTGTTTCCCGGGGTTGGTTTGGCACTTGTTGTAGTTGGGATGCCTTGGCATAGGCTTCCCTGAGGGTTCCTAGCTCTTGTGTGGCTAGGGCTTTTTGATATTCGGGGTCAAGGCCCGTTATGAACCTTTCGATCTTGACCCTCTCGGTGGGTACTAGCTCGGGGATGAGGCGAGCCAGTCGGTGGAATTGTTGGTAGTATTCCGTGACCGAGGTTGCACCTTGTCTTAGGTGGAGGAATTCTTCGTATATGGTGGCTCTTAGGTGGTTGGGATAGAATTGTTCTCGTAGCCGCGTTTTTAGGGTTTCCCAGTTAAATCCGGGGTCTTGTTCGCAGGTGGGTCCTTCGTGAGCCCACCAGGTGTCGGCCTCGTGTCTGAAGTAGAAGGAGGTCATTCTTACTTGGTGGCCCTCGGGGCATTTAGTTGCCCTGAATATTTTGTCGAAAGTCCCGATCCACTCCTCGAGGGTTGTGGGGTCTTCGTTTCCTGAGAGGGTGGGTGGTTGGTGTGTCGAGACTTGGTGGTGGATTTCCAAGTTCTCGTTCGGTAAAGGCTGGGGAACGGTAGTACTTAGTGCCTGGGCAATTTGGGCCAGGCATTGCAGATTCTGAGTCAGGAATTCCTCAGTGGGGAGTTTTGGTGTTCCTACCTGTCTTCTTCTCGGTGCCATCCCGGAGTTCATAGATCGATGTTATTTTGCGTCCTTACCTTGATGCAATAAGCGAAGGGGGGAGTTTCTTTAAGTTAGAGAGGGATAAAGTGAGGAGGGGGTTATGTGTAGGTTTCACAATCTCACCGCGCATCCTAGAATTCCTAAATCCTATGTTCCTAAGTACCTAGTGTTTAAGCTTAATGTCCTAAGGTCTGATCTTAAGAGTCTTATCCTAGGGTCAACTTTAGGCTCTGATACCAACTGTAACACCCCAGATTTTCAAGACATTTAAAACTTATAAAATAAAGGTGAAATCTCATTAAATCTCAAAACATAATACAAGAGTACGGGGTGCTATGCCACACCTGAGCTAGAGAACTCAGGTGCACAGGCTAACTAACTAATATCCTCAATAATGTAAATGCATAAGCATGGCACGCAGGCCGAAAGGAAAACTATCTACTTCTACGCTCCAATTTCTAGCGCGCTCTAGTGACTTATTCTACTGTGCCTGAAAGCCAAATATATCTGTTCAGCGAGAGATGCTGGTAACCCACTCCAACGCGTTGAAATACAGTACATATAGATATATATAGATATACGAAAAAACCATTTTGAGCATGAAGATATATCCTACGAACTCTAGCTTTTAAAACCGGGAATGACTCGACAGATAAGGCTAGACACAAGCAACAGTTATAACAAGCGTATACAATCCACAACAGGCAAGACAGATAAAGCTGAGCATAAATCATAACCCAACATGAACAATCCCCAGCACAAATCCCATAGACACATCCCCCCAATATACTCATAAACACAACTCATCCATATCTCATCACATAGCACACTTTGTTGGCGCCACAGGACCAATCGCATGCCCATACATGAGGGTCAGCGCATATAGCTCTGACACGGCCCCGCAGCACCCTGCCCCGTCTCACATTACGGAGGAGCCGATCGCAACCGACTGATGGACCTTTGTCCTACATAATATTTATATACCTGACCGGTCTTTACCAGCCTGATTAACAGTTGGGATGGTTCTCAGCCCATTCAACTGCCCGTATAGTGGACCTTTGTCCTATATAATATTTATATACCTGACCGGTCTCTACCAGCCTGGTTAACAGCCGGTATGGTTCTCAGCCCATCCGACTGCCCGTATAGTGGAACTTAGTCCTATATAATATTTATATACCTGACCGGTCTCTACCAGCCTGGTTAACAGCCGGTATGGTTCTCAGCCCACCCGACTGCCTGTATAGCCCGATTGATCTTAACCAATTCGGGGTTACATACACACATAACACATAGCAAGTACATGCAGCCCACATTAACACATTGGGAAGGGGGAGAAAACGTATAACAAAACCTATGCGTGATCCTTCACATACTAAGAATGGTCCTAAGGGGTTCATACTCCTTTCACCTAGGTCAACGGGATACCAATTCAACTAGCATGCAATATATAAGACTCATACAACCTACGAACGGTACCCGAAACATCAAACTAGACGTAGGCACGATAGACGGAGTCCGTTGGGACACCACGGGGGTCGGGGAAACATCAAACGGGAAAGCCGAAACCCCGGGTTGGGGTATTTTCCAGCGGGTAGCCGGTGGGTGGGGGTCCACCCGCCGGCTGCCCGCCGGCGTGCACTGTTCCGGGCAGCGGGTGCCCGGCGGGCAGCTGCCCGCCCGCCGGCTGCCCGCTGCCGGGACTGCCCATCTTGGCCGCGGGTAGGTGGCGGGACCCCTACCCCCACCTACCCCCCACTGACTCTTTTCATCACAAAAACGCCCCGGGAACCATTGTGGAACCCGAAACCATGCTTAGACACTTTACAACGCAATTAACGATCAACACGTAGTCAATTAACGGATCAAATACGAGAAACGTACGGCACATAACCTATCATGCTTTTCTAACATAATCGACACCCCAAACATGCAATTTCCCACCCGATAAACCAAGAATGATATCATACGATACAACCTAGGGTTCTAATCACTTTTATACCCACAAGAATACGATTCGTCCTCCAATTACAAGATTCGGTGCAAATAACACATAAGCGTATACAATTATCAAGAATGACATATGAACATCAAGAACTCCACATAATCATCAAGAACATCATAATTATCAAGAATCTCTCAATATCAAGATCACCCATGGAATTATCCCATCAATCATCAATAACAATATCGTAAATCATCAATACACAATAATATGGGGAAATCCTACGGGGGAAAATCATAGCTATGGAAATAGGTTTTGTTGAGACATGGGTTACCTCTTAGCCTTAATTAATTCCTTGGCTATGAAGGGTCTTTCTTTGAGCTTTCTTGCTTTCTTGATTTCTTCTAGGGGGATTCTTGGAGCTCTTTGGGGAGGTGGGACGTTATTCTTGTGGGGGTTTCTAGGTGCCTCTTAAGTCCCCTATTTATATATTTAGGTGTCCTAGTTAGGAACTAATATTATGGGCTTGCTAGTTCTATTTCTTTTGGGACTAAGGATTGGGTTTAGGGATAAGGGCCCGTGGACTATGGTGGGCCTTCCTAATTAATTATTGTGATTTAATTCTTTCTTTTGGGTAATTGATTAAAGGATTTAATTGATCTTAGGGGTCGTAACACGGGGTGTTACACCTACGAAGCACTATACGACTAGAAATGTAGGACCCCCGTATGTTGGGAAGACATGGTCAACCCAGTGACCCTGGGACCCCAGTATCTACAAGACACCATAACGAAAATCAAGCACATACAAGAGAATATGAAGGCTGCACAGGACCGACAGAAGTCCTACGCCGATCTAGGAAGGAAGCAAGCCGAATTCTCTGTAGGAGAGAAAGTCTGGCTAAAGATCTCGCCAACTCGAGGGGTGATGAGATTCGGAAAGAAAGGAAAGCTAAGCCCTAGATTCATCGGTCCCTACCCGTTGCCCGCTTCACTGTTCCAACGAGCAGCCGGGGGGCGGTGGTCTGCCCGCCGGCCACCCACTGGAATAGCGTGCTGACCACCCGCCACCTACCCGCTAGAAACCGGTCGAGGTTAATGATGTTTTCCCCCGTTTGTTGTTTCCCCATGTCCCGATGTGTCCCGTTGTACCCCGTTTGTCGTGTATGAGTCTCGTTTGGTGTTTTAGGCATCATTCTAGGATTTTATGTGTAATACGTGTTGTTGTTGTTGTGCCTTGATTGTTATGTGATTATGTGTTGATTGATTGAATGGTAATGAGTATCATGGTCATTGCGCAATGACCAGTGTGACTGATGATGATGATGAGATTGTGATTGGTGGAAATGAAGTGTTGGCGGTTGGCACCACTTGTGCCCGGTCATTGTACTAAAGGTACATGCCATAGCGGTAACTGTGCTAAAGGCACACACCCACCTTCGACTAGCTTGCCGTTGAGCATGGGTCAGGTTATAAGTGCTGCGGTGTCATGTTAGAGCTATATGCGCTAACCCCTTGATAGTGGCACTAGAGGTGCGGATCATTGAATGGCACTGCGGCACCATCTTGATATGTTGGTGGTTGATAGGCGGTTTGTCGGTTGGGGCATGTAGTTGCCTGGAGGCATAAGGGGTGGTGATATAAGGGTGGCCTGGAGGTATAGGTTGGAACTGATATAAGGACGGAGGGGAGCTACAATGTTGGAACTTGGTATAAGGTTGGAGGATGAATTGTGTGCTTTGATGACTACTTGCTAATTGATTGTATTGAATGCCTTCGTTGCCTTTACTTGTATTTGTATGTTTATCTACCTTTCGCGTCTTGTATTGCGTACTTAACATGCCTGTTAGTTCTTATGATTATTCTATGATGTTGAGTCTACTAATATGCCCTGAGTCTTGATCTTGGATTTAAACTAGAGTCTCGTAAGTATATATGTATTCCAGTTTCAAAATGAGTTTCTTATATCTACCTATATTGTACTTAACGCGTTGGAGTGGGTTATCAGCATTATTCGCTGACGGTTGTTATGCCGATTGTTTTTCAGGGCAGTTGAGTAGCTTCGGAGTGCGCTAGTTGGATTCATGGTTCTAGATTAGGTAGTTCTAGCTTTAATGAGAGGGCCTGCGTGCCTTGGATTGCATTTTGGTATTAATTATGGATTTTGCCTTGTTTGTTAGTGTAGCCTGTGCATCTGGGTTCTCTAGCTCAGATGTGGCATAGCACCCCGACTACCCTGCTTAGTTATGCTCTGTTTGGGTATTAATAATAGATTTGCCTTTATTTTATAAGTTTTAAATATCTCCAAATTTAGGGGTGTTACAGTCAAGAACGTGGAAAAGGCTGCGCAATATAGACCAATCAGTTTTTGTAATGTAAAATACAAAGTTATCTCTAAAGTGCTTATTAATCGGCTTAAGGACCTTATGAAAGAATTTGTGGGGGAAGAGCAAAGCAGTTTTGTGCCCGGGCGACAAATTGTTGACAACATAACCATTCATCAGGAACTTCTACACTCAATGAGAAACAAGAAAGGTGGCATGAAATCCATGGTGCTTAAAATAGACCTAGAAAAAGCTTCTAATAGACTATCTTGGAGTTTTCTTCGGGAGACTTTATCAAGCTTGGGGTCTAAAGGATCACTGGATTAATGTGATTATGGAATGTGTGGAATCTCCGCGGTTGGGGATCCTTTGGAAAGACTCAAAACTAGAATGGATTAAACCAACAAGAGGGCTTCATCAGGGAGACCCGATGTCGCCTTACTTATTATATTTGTTCTTTGCATGGATCACTTGAGCAAATTAATTAAACAAGAAGCCAACGTGAAAAGGTGGAGAGGAGTGCGACTATCCAGGTATGGTTCTGAAGTGACCCACCTTCTGTTTGCTGATGATATGGTCCTAATTGTAGAAGCCACGGAAAATCAAATGGATACTATAAATATGTGTTTACAAAAGTTTGAAGCAAAATCAGGTTAAAAAGTAAGTCTTTCTAAATCTCAAATTTTCTTCTGTAAAAATGTGGAACCTAATAAGCTTGCTGCTATTATTACCCGCAAGGCGGGAATCGTCTAAACAAATGATCTTGGTAGATACTTGGGTGTCCCGTCCATACATGGAAGGGTAACTAAATACCTCTTTACCCCGCTTTTAGATAAAATTGACACTAGATTGGAGGGTTGAAAGAGAAAGCACTTAACCCTTGCGGGACGGGTTGTCCTGACACAAAGTGTCCTAAGTGCTATCCCTTTCTATACCATGCAATATAATCAATGTTGTTGCCTGCAGGAATTTGTAACGCAATTGAACAGAAAGTTAGAAACTTTATTTGGGGTAATGGAACCCACCTAGTCGCATGGAACAAGGTGACTAAATCCAAAAGAGATGGAGGCCAGGACTCCGCATCAAGAGATTGAAGGATATGAACCGGGCTTTCTTAGCAAAGATTGGATGGCGAATGACTAAAGGAGAGACGACTCTATGGGCAAAGGTGTTGAAAGAGAAGTATAGTACATGCATGGCAGAAACAATATTAGTGATATAAATTGGCGAAATGGAGGATCAAATCTCTAGAGAGGAGTATGTGAAGCAAAAGGAATTCTATTGCGTGTCATGGGAAGAAACGGAAACCAAAATAATGCTGCTAGGGATGAAGAAAACGAAGGAGGACAAGAAGACAATACATACTGGAAGCTAGAAAGCAATGGAATGTTTTCTGTTTCATAGCCTATGAAGCAATAACCATTCCGGGACCGGATACTATAAAAAAGAGATGGGATGAGGTTTGGAAACTTAAAGTCCCCAACAAGATAGCTATGTTTATATGGACACTCAAACACAAGTGCATTATGACAAATTTGGAGAGAAGGAGAAGAGGCTTCACCATGGATACAAAATGCCCGAGTTGCAACCACCAAAGCGAAGATGCAGATCACTGCGTCTCGCATTGCAAGGAGGCCATTGAAGTCTGGGAAGTATTATTACCCCACGGGGCCAACCATAATTTTTTTACAAGTCACTGGATGTAAAGCCTTGCTTCAAAAGGACTGGGATGCCATTTGTGAGTACCTTCCACGTGAAGAGACGGTGCTGCTGACATGATCGCAAACGAAGCCATCAGACGCAGATGTGAATGGATAGAATTCTTTGAGCCCCCAGAGAGTATCATAGATTGTATTGAAAATGATAGAGCTTGCATTGCGTTTTGCTCGGCTCAGCTGCCTGGGTACCCTCCTAATTTCCCAAAAATATATATATATATATTATAAAAAGTTAAGTCATAAATAACTTGAGTTTGTTTTCCAAAAAAAAAAATTAACTTGAGTTTTGTTAGGGGGGATTACGAGCAAATTCAAAAATTCACAATCAATATTAATAGAAAAGTTTCCATATTTTATGGAAAAGTTTTCATATTTAAATACTTAAAGGCTAAACAAATTCATTTAAATTTTTGTACAAAAAAACACTAATTTAATGAAAAGTTGTTATTTTTAGATTTCAATTGGTTCTCAATTATAAATTTAGTTTATCTCTTTTGTTAGTGTTTAAATTTTGTAAACTCCAACCTGTAATTGGTAAATTATTATGGCAAAAATTAGATAGGTCAACTTGTGTCTGTTACAGTCATTGAGTGATGATCTTGCGGAACGGTCACTACGCTAGTAGGGTTTTGGAAATTAGCAGTTGATTTCGCAGCCTTTATGACTAGCAATGCAGTTGCCATATTGATGGTTTTAGAAACCATTCTTGATGAAGTCGGAATTGCCAAAAAGGAAAAATGGCAAGTAATCTTGATCTACAAGGAAACCCTAGAAGATTACTTGTCATCCAAGACTCAAAGTATTATATATACTAGTTGTTTTCATTGGAAAAAAGAGAGAGAAAAATAGAGAGGTGTTTTACAAGAAATATCCTTCAAGATTTAAATGTCAAGAAACTCTCTCCACGAATTAAAAAGAAAATACTTTGAGTTATCATCTTCTCAAGACACCATTGATGATTTGAGTTAATAAGACTCTTGGGAAGAAGTTCTACAGAGCTTAAATCAGTAGACCGTATTCCATACAACTGTGGTGCAGTGGTGAGTGTGTCAGCGAGACGGAAAACGACAGCACGGATCTCCAAAGGGACTTTGGACGCTGAAGCACGGATCTCCGAGCTCTACAATCCTCTATAGCTTTCAAAAGATTGGGTATTACCGTGTGGTGTGTAGCACACATTGGGTGAGAAGATTTTCTCTTACCGTCTGTTTGATTTGATGTTGAGATAGTGGATTGGACTCATTGATGGTGGTCCCCCAGACGTAGATATTGTTATATCGAACTGGGTAAAGAATATTTTGTGTTTTTTACTTCTGTTTGGTTTAATTTCTGCACCAAGTTCTTTCACTGATCTATTAACTAGTCTAAGACAGTGCTAAGTTAGTCACTCAAACAGAATCATATTGAAATATTATCTAGTCGCAATATTTAATACGAATACATAAATTACAATTGGTATCAGAGCTTTTAAGTCTACATAGTGATTTGATCCGTAAGGGAATTAGAATTTCTCTATTTTTTGACATTCTTGATTGAATTGGTGGGAGTATTGATGAGAAGTTTTTGATTGAGGAATCTACTTGCTGAATCTACATGATTGAGAAATGTACTTTCTGAGTCAATGTTGAACCAGACAGTGTTACTGATGATTGGGTCAATGAGGAGGAATCCCCTGCTGCTTGATTTACTTTGTCTATTATTCTAACAAAAAAGGGGGAGTAGCATATAGTGAGGGGAAGTTTGATATTTTGATGCAGTTTCTTTAGAGACAATTGGTTGGTTTCGAAGGGGTTTTATCTTAACCACCATGCATGGAACCACTCTAAGTTTACAAGAAAGTAAATGAGTTAATCTAGTTTTGAAACTTAATATCAAATTGTACACTTATGCACATAATGAACATAAACCAAATCCAGACCCTATTGTTCATGGTAGGAATCAAGCCCCCACCTTGCAACCTTAAACGAGACATCTCTTCTATCCACTAGACCAATACCATGAGACAAAGTACAACATTTTTAACAATTAATAAATATTTATTAACGAAAAAAAAAAAAAAAACTATTGTAGATGTCTTGCCTGAAGATGTGAGACCCTCTCACATAAAACACCACAAGGAAGGCCAGCCTAACCTTAGCCAAATCAACCTAAACACATTATTTTTCTCAATACTTGTAATCTTTTCAAACTAGTTCATAAATTTTCATTTGCTAAAATAAAATATAAAACATTACAATTTTAATATTTAGCAATAAATTTGCCCTTATGGCATTGATACTCTACTCAATTATTTATTACTACACAGTTCGATCTGTGGACTTGTAGAGTTTTACACAAGAACTATATATTTCATTGATTCTGATGAAGAATCATATTTCTCAATTGCATTTTACTGTTAACTTTCTGATTCTTTGCAATGAATTGTTTGTACCATTTTGCAGATAATTTTGGAGTCCTCTTTAACGTGACACGATCAAATTGGTAAAGCCCCAATCTCTTTGTGTATCCAAATGACCACTCAAAGTTATCAAACAACGACCAAATAAAATAGCCTCTAACATCTGCTCCTTTCCTGAAAATGTACAAGATAAAAAAAAAAAAAAAAAAAAAAAAAAAAAAAAAAAAAAAACATTGCTATCATATATCATTCAAATGATACAACACAATGAGGAAAAATGAGTCATTGTGCTCCATTGATGTAAAAAATAACGGAGAACAAAACATACCTTCAACTTTATAAGATTGGTAATTTGATCAACCATAAACAGAAACATAAGCGTAAAAATTTTCAAATTTAGTTGTTTTAAATTGAATGATATAATCCTTCAAAAAAAAAAAAAAATTTGAATGATATAATATGTGCCAAGGACCTTATGGTCCAATGGTACGAAGTTATTTCCTTAAGTGGGAGGTTGTAGGATCAAGTTTTAGTGAAGATGATATTAGTTCTTTGTGCTTCAATATTAAAAAAAAAAAAAAAAAAAAAAAAAAAAAAAAAAAAAAAAAAAACTCAATTTCAACTAAAAACGGTAATATCATTTGAGATCCTCAACAAGTATAGTTGTCACATTTAGTTCTAAACTTTCAAATTGACCATTCGTGGTCCAAGTTAACCACTCATGGTCCTTCAAGTTTCGAAACTTAACCAGTCGTGGTCCTCTTGAAAGGGCTATGGTTAACTTGGACCACAAATGGTTAAATTTGAAAGTCGTTCTAAACTTTCAAATTGACCATTTGTGGTCCTTCGACTTTCAAATTTAACTATTCGTGGTCCAAGTTAACCACCCATGGTCCTTCAAGTTTCAAAACTTAACCAGTCGTGGTCCTCTTGAAAGGGCTATGGTTGGTTAAAATTTAATAGTTGAAGGACCATGGGTGGTTAACTTGGACTACGAATAATTAAATTTGAAAGTCGAAGGATCAAAAATGGTCAATTTGAAAGTTTATGACTAAATGTGACTAAACCACTATACCAGGAAGACCTCAGATGGTATTAACCCAACTAAAAATCTAATTAAGCACTAAATGTACAAAAAGTATTGACGAAAAAAAAAATCTAAAACTTAACATTGTTTTACATTTATGTTTATTTGAGGATTAAAACTGTGGCTATATTGTAGAAATGAGGATAAATTTTAATTTTAATAGTGATGACCAAAACAACTAATTACGAATAATTTAGGCAAACCGGATATTGTAATACCTGATGGTAGTTGAAAGGGCATTTAGATAATCAGCCAAGAATTTGACTCGTTTGGTATCATTCAATACATCTTCCATGCTAGAGTTTGGGGTGGTTGTGTCACAATAACCTGTAACATATTGTGATTTTCATTAACTTTAGATACATGGTTTGATCTAAATTGAAAAATCATGAATTATCAAGAAAATAGTCATCTTACCATTTTCTGTTACATAAAGTGGTATGTTTGAAAATTTTTCTTTCACATAAGTTACTACTTTCTCCATTCCAGGTGGATAAACAACTAGATATTCTAACCCTGCCTGCAAAAGCAAAGTAACATGTTCCAAAAGTTAATGAAAATGCAAGTGTATGATATGTCACTATGAGGAATTCCCCAACCTTTTTTTAACCAATCAAAAAATAATAGAGGTTAGTGATTATTTTTTTTCAATTTTTTTATCATATTGTCGGATTTTTTTTTACCACCCATAAAAAATGGTTGGAAAAATTCATTACCATAAAAAATGGTTGGAAAAATTCATTACCATAAAAAATACCTTATTTTCAACCATCTTTTTCGTGGTCTGAAAATTTTGGAGACTAATATGAAATATGATTTTTTTTTAAAAAAAAAATTACTTCTCAACAAGAAAGAAGAGTAGGAAAAGAAAATAGGGAGGAGAAGAAACAATTCAACATGCTTTCTACCTTCCAACAACCATGGTTTTTTGTGTGTTTCAAAAATTTTAAATTGTCGAAGTCTATCGGTCACTTAGGTCAACTAATCATTTAAATTTTTCGACTACCTGATAGTCAATGATCTAATGTTATAGAAAACCTTCGACAAATGGTCGATAATAGCAACAAAAGATGTTTCTGATCGTCAAAAAGCATTTCCAACTCATTTCTAGTGATAATAAATTTTAGGTATTCTAGGAGTATTTAATGGAAATATTATGTAAATCAACAATATAACTATATTTACTAGTTCACCTACCAATAAGGTTATCATCCCTTCAAAATTTTCTCCTCATACTCTCCCTTTCTGACATAGTACAATTTAATTGGATGATTTTTTTTTTTTAAATAACACTTTAACAATGCGAATCAATTCATAACACCCAATTGTTATAAGGGAATGTTTAATTAAGTGAAAAATACAATTAACTATATTTACCATTTCCCCAATAAGGTTGCCGTCCTTGGAAAAACTTTGGCCAACAAAACCTTCTTCTCTGGTGTTTCCTGTCATAGAAGGGTCACATGTAGAATACAAGCAATCTTGGGCATAATAGGTTGTGTAATGGTTGATTCCAATAAAATCCAACCCTCCAGCAGCTTTTAACTTTTCCAGGTCAATACTTGAAAACTCTGGTAAATTTGACCCCAAAATATCTTTCATGTCTTTGGGATATGATCCATATATGATTGGGTCCAAGAACCTGTTTTGAGTATTGCCAAAATTCATTATTATGCATGTATATGAAACTGTATTTCGTCCCTCAGTTATACTATATACTCAATCCCTTTTGTTATTGATATATTTATTTTTGGTATCTCATTTTTACATGATTTTGGCTATTTTCATTAATATTTCATTAGATTTTTGGACCACGACATAATAATAATAATAATAATAATAATAATAATAATAATAATAATAATAATAATAATAATAATAATAATAATAATAATAATAATAATAATAATAATAATAATAATAATAATAATTATTATTATTATTATTATTATTATTATTATTATTATTATTATTATTATTATTATTATTATTATTATTATTATTAAAAACTAAAATGACATTGATAAACATGAGAATACAACTTCATCCCCCTATTATATGAGACAATCATAGGCCTGCATGGGCAGCTCAATTGGTCACATGGGTAAAATTTAAAAATATTGACTCGGGATCGAGTCTCATCAGCGGTAATGTGGAAGCAACTTATGAGCCTATTTGACAAGTTCTGAAATCCTACTGAACTGATATTATTTCGGGTGACGAGGAAAACCTATAATCACTATCCGAAGGTATGTAACTCAACCAATTCAATATGTCATTTTCCCTTATGTGCAAGCATATATATGCCATTGGGACAATATAATTATCGATCTGTTAAGGAAGGTTTACCAGTTTGACAAGAAGGAATGAGCTCTCTCAGCTGCAGCTTTGTCTGCAGTGGAGTTGGTGATGGGTTCAAACCAGGTAAAAAGCATTGCAATTCCTATTTGACCTCCTTGTTGTTGCTGGTAATTTTTTCTGTAAATATTTACAGCAGCAGCATGAGCTAGAATCATGTTGTGGGCTACAATGAATATATTCTTTGTTGCATCTCCTTCACTGTAGTTCCCATGGGGCCAAAACCCAAACCTATAAGTAGCAATGCTCCACATGTTGGGCTCATTGAAGGTAATCCAGTACTTCACTTTATCACCAAGATGATTGAAGCACACATCTGCAAAGTATGCAAATTCTTCCCTGCAGAAATTAAAGTTAAATATTAATTCTATATATGTTACTTGTCAACACACTTTTCTTAAAACTGATTCACTTTAATTTCTCCCACAATATATTCGAGTACTAAATTGGGACAAAGGCTTATTAAATGTCTTCCCAAGTCCATTTTTCTCTGTTCAAATGAGTACGCTTTATTATTCATTTTAATTTGGGCGGTAATATATCAAATTAAACCTCCAATTATACGTTATACCATGCATGGACCATGATCCACTTTCCATTGTGGACACTAATTCAAAAATTTTGTGCATGAAATTAACATAATTGGGGGTGTTTAGTAAATGGTTGTTAGCTGATTGGGTTAGTGGGTTTAGTTAGTTGATAGCATTAGTTGATTGTAGAAAGATGTTCAGTAAATTGGCTCTTAGCTGAAAACTGATTACATGCAAAATGACTTTCTCAAAAAGCTGTTCGAAAAAACTACTTTGAGTAACTCTTTGAATTTTAGCCTTTTGGAACAATAAAATGCTACAAAAAGCTAATTAATCAAACACTTATATTGGTTGTTTAACCAAATCAAATAGTTAATAGTGTTCAAATCAGCCAGATAGATTAATTATTTTACCAAACTGGGCCATTATGTGTCATTTATAACTGAAAGCTTAACCGCTTTTGGGCGGTCAAAAACCGGACAATGGATTAAAAGCACTGTTTGATCTCGTATGAAACGAGAACAACTTACTGCATTTCATGGCTGAGCCAACCTTGAAATCGGTCCTGGAGTTCTTGAGGGAGATCATAATGATTTATAGTCACAAATGGCTCGATTCCTGTTACGTTGCATGCATGCATGCATTTAAATTAAGCTAGCTAGGGTTATTAATTCTTGAAAAACAATCAACTGTGAGGAATTGTATTTAGGACAAAACCTTTGAGGAGGAGAGAATCAATGAGATTTCTATAGTATTTGATCCCCTCCAAGTTAATATTTCCATGTCTTCCTTCTGCAGCACATATGTAACAACTAATGATTAGGATTTAGATGATATGATAATATACTTTTTTTCTTTTTGATGTTTTTAAGGAGAGAAATCAAAGTGGATATATATATGTGTGTGTGTGGGGGGGAGGGAGGGGGGGGGGGGGAGGGGGTCCTAACTTGGCAGAACTCGAGACCATGATATTGAGAACTTGTGGCTATTGACTCCCAGAGACGCCAATAGATCTGCATCTTCCTGTTTTCAGTATCACCATATATAAGAACAAAAAGAAATTAAAAAAAAATGATGTTTTTGGTGGAGAGATGCCTCTAATTTTAATTTGGTCCATCATTTATTAAAATAGTGACATTTTTGTCTCCATAGAAAAATAATGGTCAGTGTCACTCACAAAGTGGCAATTAATTTCAATTTCAAAATTTATTTCTTTTTTTGGACTAGACTTATAAATTCATCTTAGCTTTCTGATTCCCTCACTTATTCCCCTTCTCTCCATATCGGGGGAAATTATGCATAAATTATTTGCGTTAAAAGCACATATTTGGGTGAAAATGATGTGTTTTGTCTCGGTAGCCTATTTATATTGGAGGAAAATACGAGTAAAAAAAGAGAAATTTGAGATGAATTTATGAGCTTAATATTGAGAAATTTGGGTTTGAGAAACAAATTAGTGGTTTCTAACGGTGTTGGGCGGCGGCTTGGAAGTCGAGTCCGACATTCTACTGTTGAAATTTAATGTTGACGGTTATATGAGTATAAAGAAATAAAGTTTTGTCTTTGCTACTAGGATACTAGCTATATGTAACTTTTGCATAGTAGTGGTAAGTGTTTGATCTTAACAATTGGTATCGGAGCAGGTCATGAGATTATATTGAAAGCATGCATGTTTTGTAGTTGAGGCTAATAGGTGCTTGGAGGAGATTGTTCGACGCCGGCTAGTTTAGCATTCTACCATCAAAACGTGAGGTTGACTGCTATGCAAGTATAAAGAAATAAAATTACATATTCGCTACTAACTATAACTTTTGACGTAATAGTAAACACTTAATTTGACAAACCATATCATTTAGATGGAGAGAAAACACCACTATGTTAATAATTAGAAGACCAAAATTAGAGGCATTCAAAATTATAGAACTAAATTCATTATACCTTATAATTGGAGAATTAATAAAGGTGTCATTTTTTTCTTTAAAAAATAATAAAAACCATTGTTTTCTATTTTCTTGACAAATGGTTAAAATTCTAACTACATAGGGTGAAAAATAATGGAGCAGATAATATCAGTACCTGATACAAGTCGTATTGATCAGCCGCAACATCTCCATTGCTTCCATCCAAGATATTTCCTGCAACATTTTATTTTTAATTTTTTATTTTGTGGAATTTATTTTTATCAAACAATAAGTTAAGCATTTTTATATATATGGGTGGAATTGGAAGCTAGCATGACCTGGTTGATGGGTGAAAACATCCCAGTTGCTTAGACCTTTACCATCACTTAAATAACCCCCTTCATACTGCACCAACACATTCCATGAATATTCATAAATATGAAAGAAGAAAAAAAAAAGGATCATGGCAGCTCAGTTGATTCTCACGTGGTAGATTAAATACAGGTTTTATTAGTGCAGGTGTTCATCAATAATGAAAGTAATTGAACTTAAGATTCGAGTCCGTTGAGAAATTAAAGAAGGCTAGGTCACGCCCCAGGGAGGGCTTTTAGGGACGGGGAAAGGCGGGTGGATTATAGAGCTAGGGGTAAATCGGTCCATTGGGATTGAGCATGGACGAGTCTCGACTGGGCCAGCATTGATGGAAACAGTATCAGTGTAGAAGTTACATTCAACGTAATGGGTTCGTTGTGAGTCTAGGCACGTACTGGTCCTCCAATCTAATTGAATCATTATGATTTATCCCTCCATTATCTATTTAGGTCGGGGTGTAGAGCTCTGGGGCTAGAGAATTTCGCGTTTTGTTGGCAAGAAAAAGAAAAGGAGAGAAATGAAACCTGGTAAGAAGAGGAAGAAGTGCCGAAGAAAAAGTTGGGCGGAAACGGAGAGGGAGAAGAGTCCTCCAAATTATGCGTTAGAAGAGGTGTTCTGAAACGAGCAGCTGATGACACCATGAGAGGTAAGAGAAGAAGAAAAAGCAGCAGCCATTGTCGGCAGTAAGTCGCCATTATTTTTATTGGCAGTCAGCTTTTCTCCCAGGCCAGTTTGGCTTCATACCCCAACATATATATATATATATATATATATATAGACAGCACCACATGCACAATTTTCTTGTCTTTTGTTTTCTCTTGGTGTTTCTAAAATACATTTATACATATATATTTAAGTTTTGGCTAAAATGTCATCTCGCACCATGGACCATTCCTGATCATTCATGCCCCATGCATGATCTTTAATAAGTAATATTTAGAGCCACAAACCTTTTTTTTTTGTCTAGAAATTTTTACAGGTTTCTTACAGGTTACCGGTAATAATATTGCTAAAATAGAATTTTTTATTAGTTTTTTTTTTTTGGTATTTTTGTTCTTTCGCCTTCGTATTATTTTTTTCGTATTTTTCTTTTTTTTCTAAATGTATAGGCCTACTCTACGTTTTTCGCTTCTCGTTTCTCCGATCAGGCCTGCTATGCGAAGTTTGGTATCGGAGAACCGAGAAGCGAAAAATGCGGAGCAGGCCTATACGTTTAGGAAAAAAGAAAAATACGAAAAAAATTATAATATGAAGGCGAAAGAAGAAAAATACCAAAAGAAAAACTAATAAAAAATTCTATGTCAACAATATTATTACCGGTAATCTGTAGGAAACCTGTAAAAAGTTCTAGACGAAAAAAAATATTTATGATTTATGGCTCTAAATATCATTTATTAAAGATTATGGTGCGCCATGAATAATCAGGAATGGTTCATGATGCGGAATGACACTTTAGCCTTAAGTTTTCTTTTTTTAATAGTGCCCGTGTTGATGGTAGTAGTCTATTATATAATTCAAACAAATAGGTCAATTAGTTTTTGAGTGACAGATTGTCATAATATTCATAAGTACGTACGATAGAGCCCTGATAGCAGGAGTTTCGCTTTTGTATGAGGTGTGACTCTTTGTGAACATCAATTACTGGACCTTTCACCCTTGGGACCAGTTAATTCAACCACCTACGATATTACCTACATAAAATTTTGTGTTTAGTTTTTTTTTTTTTTTTTTTTTTCCTTTTCATACAACATCTAGTATCGTCATATATGTAAATTAATTTAGATTCGGTTCCGATCACTTCTACAGAATTTAATTCTTACTCGGAAGACAACTTATCCAACCTTTGACCTATAATTTGACCTTATGTGTGTTTTATTTTATTTTATTTTAAATTGGGAAAATAATAGTTGTATCCCTACAAAATATAACTCTCGTGTTTTAGCTCACACGGACAACGGTTGGTTTCTATGTGATAAATTGTGGACAAGGACACAGAATTGGCCCTGACGACATCCAATGTGGTGGGTTCTTTGTGGACATCAAGCACTGGTTGTCTATGTTAGTTGAACATATAACCATTAATGTGCAATCTAACTATCAGCTTAGGTTTTTAATTAGTTGAGATAGAGCGCATGCTTCAATTGTCTCAACTAATGAGTCATTGAGTCATCGTGATTTATCCCTCCACAATCTTGTCAAACCGGGATACGGAGCTCTGGGGCAAAGATATTTCACCTTGTGTGGACAAGTAGTCTATTATATATAATTAAATATAATATATTTAGTTGTATTTAATATTATTAATACCAATGCTGAAAGTACATAATATAAGTAACACGACAGGAGTAATATTTTGTAAGAATACACCTATTAAAAAAGATACACACAACCTAGCAATTAACTTGAGACAGTTGATAAGAGCATTATACTGCTAATGCAAATATAAGGTCAGAGCCCAGAGGCTTTGTCATGGTTAAAGGATCGAATGGAGCAGAACATCAAGATATATACAGATTGTTTAATGCTACAACGTTATCTTACTACACCACATACTACGTTTCGCACTTACGACGGCTATGCCATTGATGCCTGCAGAGCAGCTACAGTTTATTTTCAGTCTTGTTCTTTCCACTTTATTTCTAGACTAGACAATTTTATAGCTCATGCTTTAGCTACTTCAGCATACCAGCAATTGGCTGCTATGTATTGGGATCTTCTCCCACCTGACATTATTTCGACATATTTTTAATAAAGCACCACATATATTTTTTCAAAAAAAAAAAAAAAAGGTCAGGTTGAACATGCTTTCTTTTGAGTAAGAATAAAACACTGCAGATGTGAATAGTGACGAATATGAACTAATTTCATAGATATAAAGATATGGAATGGGAATAAGGGTCAAATAGGCCATTGAACTGCACACAATAATGCAATTAGGCCACTGAACCAAAAAAAACAACAATTAGGCCACTAAACTAAGCAATTTTATTCAATTATTCTAATTTACAGGTTTTGTAGGTTACTAACAGGTCACCCAAACAATTTAAAATATTTTAAAAAAAATTATTATTTAAAAATAATAAATTAAAAAAAAAAAAAAACTCGTCTCTGCCGGAGACGAAGAGTTTCTTCGTCCATGGCCGGAGACAAGAAACTCGTCTCCGGCGGAGACGGTTAATGTTTTTTTTTTTTTAATTTTAATTTTAATTTTAATTTATTATTTTTAAATAATAATTTTTTTAAAAATATTTTAAATTATTTGGGTGACCTGTTAGTAACCTACAAAACCTGTAAATTAGAATAATTGAATGAAATTGCTTAGTTTAGTGGCCTAATTGTTGTTTTTTTTAGTTCAGTGGCCTAATTGTATTATTGTGTGCAGTACGATGGCCTATTTGACCCTTATTCCTATGGAATGTGGTAGGAAAAAAAAAAAAAAACCACACACAAAATTTTATGTGTGTAATTATTATTTTTTTTAATGTACGTAATATTGCGATGTGTCTTTGTTTATCTATTTAGCTGCTAACACTCAGATTTATTAACTGGTTTATGTTCATGATATATATATTAATAATGGGCAGCAACAAAGGTTTCTTGACTTCTGTTACAAACATGCTAGCTTATGTCTTTAAAATAAGAGATAGGGGATCACCAAACTTCTTTCTATGATTGAAATAATCAAAAGGTCGGGAATGAAATACTACAAACGAATCTCAACTCCAATTCTTAA
The DNA here is from genome assembly GCF_001879475.1 of Ipomoea nil. Lineage (NCBI taxonomy): Eukaryota > Viridiplantae > Streptophyta > Magnoliopsida > Solanales > Convolvulaceae > Ipomoea > Ipomoea nil. The sequence continues at coordinate 1,475,843 of NW_017619598.1, forward strand.
TAGTAAGCTAAGTGCAACAAACACAAGTCAACCATATAAAAATTCTACACAGTATTACAACCTTGTTGGAACACTTCAGTACCTACCACCACGTACTCGCCCAGAACTCTCCTTTGTAGTCAACAAATTTCAATTCATGTACTTTCCAAACACTAAGCATTGGTGACACTCAAAAGAGTTTTAAGATATTTCAAACGGATTTTAGACTATGGATTCTGTTAAAAAAAAAAAAAAAAAAAAAAAAAAAAAACAAAACAAAACAAAACAAAACAAAACAAAACAAAAACAAAAACAAAAAACAAAAAAAAAAAAAAAAAACAAAAAAAAAGAGGATTGTAAGTTAATTATAAGAAAAATGCAAGAATCATATACATTTTTGTATATAAATTTTACACATTGATATTGTTTACTTATTTGATTAATTTTTGGTAAAATTTATATCAACTCATAAATAACCAATCAATACAAAGAACCATACAATTAAGACAAACTCTCCTACGAGACTGTCATATGCATGATTCTTATTCGCGAGATCTATAAAATTTGTCATAAGTATTATATACTTTCCCACATAAATATTATAATTTCTTACATTTATAAGTAACTCTTTAACTCTCCTTTTTGAATGCTACTGGCTCTATTACAATGTAGTATCTATTCATATACTTTCACAACCTACTGAAACACAAAGAACCAATAACGCCTCCACTGAGGCTCGAACTCACAACCTTTCAAATGAAAGTCCAACCCGGGTAACTCTTTAACTCTTAAATATTACATTTTTATTTTAGAAGTATTGCATTTTCCTAATAAGTATTATATTATCCATATAAGTAATAATCAATTTATCCATGATTTATTACACTTTTCTCATAAGTATTATACGTTTGCCCCCATATGTAATACGGAGTCTATGATTAGTATTAGATTTTTTTTCATAACTATTATGTTTTTCCTCATAAGTAATAATCAATGTATCTATGATTATTAGTATTACATATTTTCCTCTAATAAATATTATGTTTTCCCTCATAAATAATAATCATTAATTAATTTATCCTTGAATAGTAGGGTATATAAAAAATTCTTCTTCTCAATAATTTGATTTTTTCCAAGTTTTATGTAGACCACCAATTTACAAAAATTATATTATAATTATTTCTTAATTTATTATCATTCAATAAATTAAAGTTGTGATGATGATGATGATGATGATAATAATAATAATAATAATAATAATAATAATAATAATAATAATAATAATAATAATAATAATAATAATAATTATTATTATTATTATTATTATTATTATTATTATTATTTATTTTTAAATTAAATATGTCAAAATTTATTTTAATTTAATTGATAATTACGGAGTATAAACTTTTAATGCAGATAATATGTTAATAAATTATATATTACATTAAAAAATTACATTGCTTAAATTTTTAAAAATTTAATAACAAAATTAAATAATAAAAAGCTCAAAAATAAAAGCATGTCGTTGCATAGCAACATCCAATTTATTTTTTTTTGTTTAAATTCAGAGTGACTGCCAGTTGACTGCCACTCTAAAGCGCCCAATAGGCAAATGCGCGTTCTCACATGCATGTTTTTCAAATTTTTTTGCTTTTGTTTCCCCCAAAAAAAATCTATTTAGAGAATAAACAAATTTGAAAAAATTCAACCTATTTAAAAAAAAAAAAAAAAAAAAAAAAAAAAAAACCTAAACCTCTTCTAACTTTTGAATCTCAAAAAATCTACCAAAAAAATACTCTTGGAGATACTCTTAGGACACATCCAACTATGAACATAAGAGGAAGAGAAAAGAAGAGAAAATCATTGAAAGAGAGAAAAAAAATTCTTCTCCGAAGAAAGCTGTAAGTGTATTCAATGAGGACAACTATATATATTATAGAGGACTATGAGGACAGATGTAGTCGTGTGCATTTAGTCTGTATGTCGTGTGCATAAATTTGTTAATTAATAAAGCTTGCGTTCGAAACCTGATGTTTATACGTATGCTTGTGTGTCATTGTGTATTAAATTGTGTGCATGATACTAATTTGTCGTGTGCCACAAAATCTGTCCGCACAATCCTCTATATATTACTGTCCTCATGTGTACGCAACCCTATTATTTATATTTATATATATATATATATATATATATATATATATATATATATATATATATATATATATATAGTTACGTTCACGTGCGGCGGGGTCCTCCCGTGCGGTGATGTGGCGTCACCAACAGTTGAGAGATTATACACCATCAACATTATGAAATGCACCACAAAAACACACACAAATTAGGTGCGTATCACCAAAAACACACCATTAGGTGTGAGTAAACGCACTATACAGTGTTTGGAGATACACTATTAGGGTGTGGTGGGTTATATGGTGTATTTTTGGGTGTATTATGTATTTTTTGGTTTTTTTTTTTTTTCATTTCATTGTGGCCTGATTTCTTACACTGTTGGTGTATGTTGTTAACACTTTTAGTGTATTATAGGGGCGCGATCTCGTGCGAATGGCCGCCTAGGTGAGAAATGCGAACTAATCAGCGCGCGTCACGTGTCAGCATTCATTGATCGGGTGCACCTACTTTCACCTACAAGTGCATGTAATTTATCCTCTACTTTCACCTACAATTGCACCCACAAGTGCATGTAATTTTTCCTTGTTAACATTCATTGATCAAGTGCACCTACTTTCACCTAGGTGCACCTAGTTATAACTTATAACTATATGTGCACCTAGATCTGGACACGTGGCGTGCGCTGATTGGTTCGCATTTTCACTCTTGGGCACGCCATTCGCACCAGAACGTGATTATATATATATATATATATATATATATATATATATATATATATATATATATATATATATATATATATATATATATATATATATATATATATATATATATAATTAATTAATTAATGGGATTAAGGTGCCTGCTTTGGCACCTAGAGCATCTACATCAGAGGAGAAATGTGAGAGAATTCACTACTTTTGAGGCCAAAACGCCATGGTGGCTGATGGGTGTCGAAACCAACAAATAATAAATTACTTACTCTATAATTTGTAATAGTGATGAGTAAGGTCGTACCCACAGAGATTGGTAAGACTTATTTTTAATCAAATGTTTAATAAAGAAGGAGATGAGAATTGAAAATTAAATAGCAACCATTAAAAGGCAAACAATATGAAATATCAAATAATAATCAATAGCAACTAGTATCCAACTCAAGGGATAATATCAATTCAATTCTAACAAGACAGATCATTGATTTCCAAAAATAAATTACTCCACTCTTTACCAAATTGGTTATGGTTATTAACAAGCTCTAATAACCTATCTTTCCTTACTTTGTCGATAATCAAAACAAGCTATTTGATTACTTCCCTAGCTAATAAACAATCCTAAACAGGCTCTTAGGATTTAGTTTACTAACAGCATTAAAAGAATTAGAGAGATTACCAATTCTAGCCAACAAACTCAAAAGCATGGTTCATTTAAACTAGAATATATATCTTCATAACATAAGATTGAAAATCTAATTTATAATCAACTATGTTATTTGCTAACCAGCTTTAGAACACTTAAACAATTACGGATTCAAAGTTCTAATTAGCAATATAATTCCTTGACAATTGAACAATGGGCCCTTTGCAACAATTAATCAAGCAATAATTTAAACTCAGATAACAGGAGATATATAAATAATAAAGTGTAGAGAATAAAATTAAGCTAAATAAATCTCACTGGTCTTGTAGAATCAAACTTCAATACTCCTTGAATTGGAAAATTCGAACTCAGCAGTACATTGCAAAAGTATTTTCAGTAAAATAAAATTGTTCTAAGAAAACTGACTGATTCCCTCCACTGAAAAATCCAGTCCTATTTATACTAGTTCAGGCTCCTAAAAACAACCCTAATTTCTCTAACATTCACAAATAAAATCAATTTCTTCAACCACATAAAACTTAGGAAATAAATAATCTTAAATTTTCTAACCATAGAAAATTAGCAGAGCATGCTCCAAATACTCTCTGCTTCAATCGGCAAAACCGCTTCAACTCCATTGCCAATTTACTCGTTCATTGCAGCAGTTCGAAGTCGTTGAAACCACATCCTCCAAGCAGCTCACAGACGAAGTGCACAGATGGAGTCTTCGCCGCAAACTTCGCTGTAACTTTCGGACGCTAACTGGGTCATAGAAAAGTCTTCGTTGCAGTTTCGTCGTTGGAGTCGTACGTAGAAGAAGAAGTCCTCCCTGCTGGCCTCTGCTTAATTCAACGTGAGATCACAAGAAAAATAATAAAAAGACTAATTAAAGTTGAATGAGACTTGGGCTTCATAATTATTTAAAATAGTTAAATCATTGGTTTGGACCAAATAAATAAACCAACAAAATCGAACCCTTATTTATTATGAAAAATCCTAATGACCCAAAAATATTTACTAAGCCTAATTATTTAACTTATTATTATATTAGTACAAAATATAAATAATGTTCAAAATAAATATAATACTAAATAAATAAAACTAATTTATTATAAAAACTAATCTAAATTAAAGATATAAATTGTACTTATCAAAATTCCCCACACTAATCATTTGCTTGTCCTCAAGCAAAGACATTATTTAAGAAAACTTAAATATAAAAACTCATAATATTTCATGAACACTGGTCTCAAACACATTATAAATAATTAGCTAGCAGTTTATTAGATAATGAGTAAACTAAATAACCAAGCCCTCATAGCCAAAAAAAAAAAAAAAAAAAAATAACCAAGCCCTCACGGAAATATCACTCATCACTCGAAAGTGTTTGAAGGGTGCATGTATAAATTTCACTCAAATCAATTCCTATAGAAATGCTCTACCATAGGCTTGCATATCTTCTCATTCTCCACTACAAGATAACATGCATGATCAAATCATAAGGACTTTTTCATGGTTGTAATGGGGCTAGGGTAAAGGGTAGGAATCATTTAGGAAATAGTTCAAAAAGCCTTAAAAAATTAGAGGAGCATGATTGAATGAACTAATAACTCAACATAAAGATCAAATGAACCCAATCACTACTCTTATTTTGATAATTTAACTCCAACCAAACTAACTATCACATCCCATAAGAAACTATTCATAGTTTAGTAAAAATAATAACAAAAAATAACAATAGTAATTCTTTTTTCTTTCTTCTGTTCTGTTTCTTTTCTTTTTTCCTTTTTTTTTTCTTTTTTTTTTGTTGCTTTTCTTTTCACAATTTCATCTTTTTATTCTTTTTCATTTTTGAAGAATCATTATATATAATTTTCCTTCATTTCTGCTTCAACAACAAGCAACGTACACTTTGTTCATCACCCATGCACTCTTCAAATTCTTTATTCTACTATTTTTTCTCTTCTTTTTTTTTTTTTTTGAAAATACCAACCAAAAAGCTCATAAAATGACAAAATTATTATTTCCACTAATAGACATTTTGCCAAACATCTTTCCCCACACTCACTCTTTATGCATTTACCCAATCGAAGCTCCCCTAGTCCTTTAGGCAAGGTTAAGGAAATCAATTTCAGATATGAAGCTTTTAATGTGGTTCCATAACAACAAAAATGCAGTTAAATAAAAAGGCTCAAAATGGCTAACAAAGGATAAATCAATCAGGGTATGAACAAGCTATTTGGCTAGTGAGGCTAAAAATCAAAGATGGCCTTAATCATATTAAAATCATGCATGCATCAAATTAGCTTTAAAGAGGATCAAGGCAAGTTCTAGAGATACATATCTATGGAAGATATCACTCAAGAACAAAATAATTGGACTGAAGTGTCAGTCAAAGGCTCAAAATCTCACTGGTTCATGCTTGCTTAGTTTAGCCACCACCATATCAAACAAAATACTAAACTAAATAATCATAATATGCAAGACCAATTATTCAATTATGTCATGAATTTAGTAAAAATATTATATTTTTTGAAAAATTTATTAGTTAGTAGGGAAGAATTAAATCATGAATAATAATCCCCTCCCCACACTTATTCTTAACATTGTCCCAAATGTTAAAATAGAATTAAAAATTAAGGCATGTAAATAATAAAGAATGTGTTTAAAAGAATGGAACAAACTCCCCTTGTCATAAGTAGCATGTCATTGGTTGGACATCATCTCTTTCAATCTTCATAAACTGGGCACTGCAGACTAATTTCTTCAACATTATATGCCTGAAAACCTTCATAAAATGGCTTTAAACGATGTCCATTAACTTTAAAAAATTTTCCGATCTCTAAACTGTGTATTTCAACTGCACCATGAGGAAAAACATTAGTGACAACAAAAGGTCCCACCCATCTAGAACGCAATTTACCAGGAAAAAGTTTCAATCTAGAATGATAAAGTAAAACTTTCTGACCAATAACAAAATTCTTCCTAGAAATCTTTTGATCATGAAATGCTTTTGTTTTTTCCTTGTAAATTCTAGAGCTTTCGTATGCATCATTACGAATTTCTTCAAGCTCTTGCAGCTGCAACTTTCTCAACTCACCAGATTCATCCATACTCATGTTACATTGCTTAACAGCCCAATAAGCCTTGTGTTCCCACTCAACAGGAAAATTACACGGTTTACCAAATACCAAACGATAAGGAGACATACCTATTGGAGTTTTGTAGGCCGTTCGATAAGCCCATAAAGCATCATCAAGTCGTGTACTCCAATCTTTCCTGTTCGGGTTAACAGTCTTCTCTAGTATGGACTTAATTTCTTTGTTTGAGATTTCTGCCTGTCCATTGCTTTGTGGATGGTAACCTGTAGAAACACGGTGAGTAACATCATATTTTTTCATCAATGCTTCCACCACTCTGTTGCAAAAATGAGTTCCACGATCGCTTATTATTGCTCTTGGCATCCCAAACCTGGTAAAAATATTAGATTTAACGAACTCAACAACAACTTTAGCACAATTAGTCCGGGTAGCCTTAGCTTCAACCCACTTTGACACATAATCCACAGCAAGAATAATGTAAACATTATTGTAAGAAGAAGGAAAAGGACCCATAAAATCAATACCCCAAACGTCAAATATTTCACAAACAAGTATAGGAGTAAGTGGCATTTGATCCCTATAACCCAAATTTCCAGTTTTTTGACATTGCGCACATGTTTTGCACAACATATAACAATCACGGAATAAGGATGGCCAAAATAAACCACATTCCAACACTTTATGAGCAGTTCTTTTTGGACCAAAATGTCCTCCACATGCATATGAATGACAAAAATTCAAAATGGAAGGAATTTCTTCTTGAGATACACACCTTCGGATTATTTGATCAGAACAATGCTTCCACAAATAAGGGTCATCCCAAACATAGTATTTAGCATCACTCTTTATTTTATCTTTTTGAAATTTAGATAAATCGATTGGTAATGTTCTAGTAACTAAGTAATTCACAATATCAGCATACCAGGGAATCGTCTTTTGAACAGAAAAAAGATGTTCATCAGGAAAATCATCTTGCAATGGCGAAGGTTTTTCACTTGTAATTATCCTACTAAGATGATCAGCAACTAAATTTTCTGCACCCTTTTTATCTCGTATCTCCAGGTTAAACTCTTGTAGTAAGAGCATCCACCGAATGAGTCTGGGCTTCGCTTCTTTCTTTGAAAGCAAGTACTTAAGAGCTGCATGGTCAGAATAAACAATCACTTTAGTACCAAGCAAATATGAACGGAATTTTTCTAAAGCAAATACAATAGCTAAAAGTTCTTTTTCTGTTGTGGTATAATTGCTTTGTGCACTATCAAGTGTTCTCGAAGCATAATAAATAACATGTGAAGCTCTTCCAACTTTTTGCCCAAGTACAGCGCCAACTGCATGATTGCTGGCATCACACATCCGCAGCTTCAACTCCATCGCCAATTTACTCGTTCATCGCAGCAGTTCGAAGTCGTTGAAACCACATCCTCCAAGCAGCTCACGGACGAAGTGCACAGATGGAGTCTTCGCCGCAAACTTCGCTGTAACTTTCGGACGCTAACTGGGTCGTAGAAAAGTCTTCGTTGCAGTTTCGTCGTTGGAGTCGTACGTAGAAGAAGAAGTCCTCCCTGCTGGCCTCTGCTTAATTCAACGTGAGATCACAAGAAAAATAATAAAAAGACTAATTAAAGTTGAATGAGACTTGGGCTTCATAATTATTTAAAATAGTTAAATCATTGGTTTGGACCAAATAAATAAACCAACAAAATCGAACCCTTATTTATTATGAAAAATCCTAAATGACCCAAAAATATTTACTAAGCCTAATTATTTAACTTATTATTATATTAGTACAAAATATAAATAATGTTCAAAATAAATATAATACTAAATAAATAAAACTAATTTATTATAAAAACTAATCTAAATTAAAGATATAAATTGTACTTATCAGTGGCAGAGAGAGAACCAAGAGAGAGAAGGGGTGGCAAGCATCTGCAAAGGTTGGGATATTACTCTGCCCAAGAAATTAAAAAGGAATTAATGATGGAAGAGAGAGAACCAATAGAGAAAATGAATTACTCTGACATGCTTATTTTATATATATATTTTTTAATAATCAGTTTTGATTTTTTTTCCTCCCCTCACACATTATTCTCTTTCCTACTCACTCTTACATTCTCTCCCTAATAACCCGATTTCGAAAATCTCCTTAAAGGTTAACCTCTTTTTCTTCTGTTTTGTTTTTTTTTTTTTTGTTTTTTTTTTGTTTTGTTTTTGTTTACTGCTAAATCTTTGTTTTTCTAATAATATTTTTACCAAAATTTATTTTTATTTAAAATATTAATTAGAAATTATAATTAAAAAGTTAAAATTATTGATTATAGATAAGTGAATAAAATAATTGATAATGCGTAGGAGTAGGGTCCACAAAATGGGAGGAAATATGACCAGAGTAGGATTAAAAAGAAAATAAGAAAATATATTATATGTTGATGTAGAAGAGTTGGGCCACAAATTGGGGAGATAAGAGGAGTACCATTGTGAATGACCTTAGAGTATCCATACTCCTATCATTTTATGGGACCCAACTCCCCCATCACCATAATCTCATAGGAAAATACTATATATACTCTCATTCTCTATTCCCAATTTTTACTCCCATACTTAAATTTTTGATGTAGACACATTTGCAGTGGCTCACATGAAAAAAATAGTATATCAGTGTCCGCCACATTAGGGAGTAAATTTGAAGGAATATAATTTGAGAGTATACGTAGTAGAACTCAATCTCATATCGTATTTTTTCTCAAATCATTCCCTCCTTTTTGTGAGCCCTACTTCTCCACACTCCTACACATTATCTATTATTTTATTTATATTTTTATAATTAATAATTTAAACTTTATAATTTTAAGCAAACACGACCTTTTAAATCTTAAATATACTAACAACTAATACAATAAATATTTTTAAAAATAAATTAAACATGAATTTTAAATAAAAAAAAAACTCAAAATAAAAATTTCAAAAATAGTAAAAAATGGCGCAACAGATGTGTTTTAGTTTATTTTGTCTTGTTTTTTTTTTTTTTTATAAATAAAATAAATTGAGGGTGGTGGTTGGACAACAGTGCGGCCTGTGCACCATCCACGTGCCTTCCACCCGCCTGGCACAACAACCTCCGGAGGTTGTAACCTTCTCTGCCTCTTTCTCTCCTATTATAGGCTCAGATGCCTAGTGTTAAAAACTCCTCATGCAAAAACTCCAACTATCACTTTCATGATTGACATTTGCAAGATTCCAATCTTAAATGTCTTGTTAACTTAATGCTTTGTTTCTTGTTTATTGTAGAGCATTATTTTTTAAAATTTTAAAATGATAATTGGTCCATTATATTAATTGAATAGGTGTAAACAATATTATAATAATCTGTCTAGGCACTAGGAGCTCCTAGACCGAGACAAAAATGGGTGTAGGCGGTTGCTAGTCGAGTGGCCGTCTAGGTGGCCATCTAAGCGGTCTAGGAATCCAGCTGGAATTTTTTAAAAAAAAATGATTTTTCCATTCAAAACGACGTACTTTTGAGTGAATTTTTTTAAATTAGGCGGCCGCTTAGGCGTTAGGCTCCTCCCGACACCCAGGTAGCGCCTAGCGACTTCTGCAACAATATAATGGGTGTAAAGAGAATAGTAATAAATTAAATTACAAATTAAATATAATGATATTTCAGTATGATCCGTTTGTTAATTTGAAAGGATATTGAATGAATACAAATAGTCAAAAGGTTGTAAAAAGGTTTGGTTTATGAGTTTTGGGTGGGTAAGAAATCACAATCAATATCAATTCTACTTTTTGTTTTTTTAGAAAGAGTAATTGAATAGGACTGTGCTGAACTGTTTTAGAAACGAGTACCAGAATGCAGAAATTATGCCGTGGAAATGTGTTCACCATGCTTGGTGAACACGGTCTGGAACGGTGGCGTTTTTATGGAAAAAATAAATAAATTTAGTTAATGTGTTATTAACGACATTTTGCATTCTATGTTCAAATTATGAATTTAAATTTATTAAATTATGAATTTTTTTGTTATGAGATTATGAATTTACAGTTATTTAATTATGAATTTTCAGAAAATTCATAATCTCATAACAGAAAATTCATAATCTCATAAAAGAAAAACATTTATTAAATTATGAATTTTCTGTTATGAGATTATAAATTTAGTAATTATGAATTTTCTGTAAATTCATAATCTCATAACAGAAAATTCATAATCTCATAAAAGAAAATTCATAATTTCATAACTGCACATTCATAAATTCATGCATGCACATTCATAATTTATGAGTATTAAAGAAGCTTGCGCAAAGAGGAAGTGAAACCGCGAAATGTGAAAATGAAGAAGAAAAGCCGCGCTATTAATTAAGAAAAAAAAAACAAAAAAGAAAAAAGAAAAGAAAATAACGGTGGCACCGTTACCGTTTGGACCGTGTTCACCATCCGTGGTGAACATGATTCCATGGCATAGCGATTGACCAGAATGGGACCAAGACTTGGATGGAAAATATCTCATGAGACAATCGTTATACCGTGCCTCGGGATGCACAATGCATTGTGCGCCTTGACCAAAATGACGTCATTTTTATTGTTCAGATTTTATATATATTATATTAAGAGTTTACGTGCAGAGACGGAACCAAAGGGGCAGGGGGCAGCTGCCTCTCTTCAGCCCACCCCCACCCCCACCCCCACCCCCACCCCCACCCCATATATAACCTCTTTTATATATACATACATATATATATATATATATATATATATATATATATATATATATATATATATATATATATATATATATATATAAGTACAGGTTTTAGTATTAGTATAAAAAAAATTATTAAATATTAATAAGAAAAGAGTTAGATTAGTTGCCAAAGTACATGTTTGGCACCCGGATTAATAAGAAAAAAAGAGTTACCAAGACTGTGTGGTCTAATGGTACCCGGATTGGACTTCCATTTGAAAGGTTGTGAGTTCGAGCCTCAGTGGAGGCGTTATTGGTTCTTTGTGTTTCAATAGGTTGAGAAAGTATATGAACAGATATTATAATGTAATAGGGCCAGTAGCATTCAAAAAATAAGAAAAGAGTTAGATTAGTTGCCAAAGTACATGTTTGGCAATAGTAAAGGTCAAAGATTGCTTCAACGCAGTCACGTTTTTAATAATAAGATGTGTAATTTATAATGTGTTTTCTATTCAAATTATTTTATCAAATTAATTATGTTTGATATTTTGTTATCAAATATTATTTTATTTTTCACCCATATCCAACAATATTTAAAACTATATTTCTTAGGTAATTTATTTATTTTTTTAAATTATCTCTTTTGTTTTAATGTTTCGCCTTTACTGGAAAAAAATTCTGAATTCATCCCTACTTCTTCGCCCCCCTCAACGGAATTTCTGGCTCTGTCCTTGTTTATGTGTATTCTGTTATGAGTTTATGTCTTTTATGTATTATGTTAGATTATGTGTATTCTGTTATGAGTTTATGCTTATTATGTATGTTATGAGTTTATGTGTATTATGTATTATGTTAGATTATGTGTATTATGTTATGAGTTTATATGTATTATTAGTATTTTCACCCGTGCAATGCACGGCACGGAATGGATTTGTTGTAATATTAAGAATATATCAATCGATATATAATTATTTAAGTTAGAACATCAAATATTATACAGTGTAATTAAAGATATGGTTTGGATCGTTTATATTTTTTGATGTTATCATTGCTTGAATTTGTGCAAATAATTGCTCAAATTAATAGCTAATGTCTAAATGTACGCATGCGGTGCTATAACTTTGAAGATTTTATTTATCATTGTTTAGTATTTTCATAAATTAGGCAAATGTGCTCGTTCTCTAACAACTCAGTTATAGAAATGAATTGTTATCCTTATTCATTTGTATGGAATATATTTTTTTTTTGTCTAGATATATAGCAATTTTTTCATTTAAAAAAAAAAAAAAAAACATAGTATCACTGATTATATTTACACATTATTAAAACCTCTTTGTAGATGACATTGGTAGTGGTAACACAATCTTGTCCATCTTCGTCTAGAGCTAACACCTTCGGTCCATCAAGACGGGTTACTCGGCTGAAAATATATAATGGTAGAATATCACTCAATTAGTGATCATTTTATATTTTCAGTCAATTAGTAATATGAGATTCATTTTCAAGCAATTATTCTTTTTTATTTTCAATCAATTAGTCAATTACAATATCAAATGCAGTGATATTTTTACCTAATTTTCGTTCCATTTATAATTGATGATGTAGATATTATTATTGAAATATTTCCGTTCAATTGTTAATTTACCTTTACTATTGTTTAAAATATGCATTTACTATTGATAATGTAAAATATTATTATTGAAATATTTTCCTCCAATTTTTAATTTCTGTTCCATTTTTAATTAAAATGCAATGATCTTACCATTTTTTTTTTATTTTAGTCAATTATGGATTATTTTTTATTTGCAATCAATTATTAATATTCATTTTCTTTTATATTTTCAGTCAATTAGTAATATAGATTCATTTTCTGTCAATTATTCTTTTTTATTTTCAGTCAATTAGTCAATTAGAATATAAATGCAGTGATATTCTTACATAATTTACGTTTCATTTTTATTTGATGATGTAGAATATTATTATTGAAATATTTTCGTTCTATTTTTAATTTACCTATACTATTTTTTAAAATATGCCTTTTTACTATTTAATGATGTAGAATATTATTTTGAAATATTTCCTTTCCATTTCTAATTTTCCTTTACTTCTAAAATAAAAAAATAAAATAAAAAAATAAAAATAAAAATAAAAAAGACTTTGGACTTCTCAATACTTGCCCACATTGATAGGCAAGCAATTATGTTTGTAAGAGGAGCTCAAGAGCTCATCTTTTCAAACATTTTCAATGTGAGATCAAAATGATCCCACATCAATTACAAAAGGAGCCCGCGGCTCCCCTTTGTCTTTTTTTTTTTTTTTTTTTGTTAATTTTAATTTTATTTTGTATATAGTTTAGTTTGGATTATTATTATTGTTGTTGTTGTTGTTGTTGTTGCTGTAGTTGTTGTTGTTGTTGATGTTGTTGTATTTGATTATTTGGCAAATATGTCAAAATTTTAAGAAATTCGTCTGTTTAACAATTTATATTTAATCAAAACACCAAAAATATTATTTAATAACTTAGCAATTTGCTCCAAACTGCTAAAAACTAAAACAACACATACATTTTGGGTTAATTAATCTTTCCCAAACCCCCTAATAAATTAAAAAATTAAAAAAAAAACGAAATAAGAAGTCATTAAGATAATGTTTCTTAAATAAAAGCCTTTTTGACTCATTGGCCTTCAATAGGTTGAAAAAGTTTATATGAAAAGATACTACATGTAACAAGGTCAATCGAATAGTTATGTTGTGGAACCGTGTCCACATTGCAAGGTGGACACTGTTCTATGTTCATAATTACTGAACTATATGTTCATAATTATAAAGCTATATATTCATAATCTTTGAACTTCATATTCATAATTATTGAACTGTATATTCACAATTACAGAACTATATGTTCATAGTTACTAAACTATATGTTAATAATTATAAAGCTATATATTCATAATTTTTGAATTTCATATTCACAATTATTGAATCTCTATATTGATAATTACATAACTATATGTTCGTAATTATGTTCACAACATATGTTCATAATTATAGAACTATATATTCATGATTTTTGAATTATATATTCATAATTATAAATAATTTTGGAACCGTGTCTACCTTGCAAGGTGGACACGGTTCCACAGCATAATTTGCTGAGTTAATAGTACTCAATAATAATAATAATAATAATAATAATAATAATAATAATAATAATAATAATAATAATAATAATAACAACAATAATAACAATAATAAGAAGAATAATAATAAGAATAATAATAATGATAATAATGATAATAGTGATAATAATAATGATAATAATAATAATAAGAGCCTTTGAATTTCTCAATATTTGCCAATATTGATTGGCAAACAATTATGTTTGTAAGTGCTCCTCTGATATAGAAGAGCTCAAAAACTCCTCTTTCCAAATATTTTCAATGAGGGATCAAAATGATCCCATATCATTTATAAAAGGTGACCAGTGGCTCCCTTTTGTCTCCTTCTTTTTTTTTTTTTTAATTTTAATTTTATTTTGTATATTATTTTATTTGGATTATTATTATTATTATTATTATTATTATTATTATTATTATTATTATTATTATTATTATTATTATTGTAATTTGATTATTGATAAATTCGTCAAAATTTTATCAAATTCGTCATTTTAACATTTTAACTTTAATCAATACACAAAAAATATTATATAATAACCTAATAATTTGCTCCAAATTGCTAAAAACTAAAACAACACATATAAATTTTGGGTTAATCTTTCCCAACCCCCACTAATAAATAAATAAATAATAAATAAATAAAAATAACTAAAATAAGAAGACAAAGTATTCATGTTGCACTAAAATAAAATCAGAGTAGCGCAGCGGAAGCGTGGTGGGCCCATAACCCACAGGTCCCAGGATCGAAACCTAGCTCTGATAAATAAATGTTTAAAAAAAATAACGGAGTATTATTTTTGATTTGAATTTCTCTAACTCTGCGTAATTCTCTTTTGGGTAGCATTGTCATTATCTTCATCTCCAGTACTTGTCCTCTTCTTTTTTATTGGTAGTGTGTCATGTGCAATTGGGTTATTTGTGGTAGCATAGAGGGTAGCGTCATGCAATGAGATTATGGTGTAGAAAGTTGTGGATTTACCTTGTGTATATGACTTGAATCTTAGTTGTACTATGAACTCTTGATCTTGCAAGCGCCTGTTGATATTTGACAGTGGTAGTTTTTTATCCTACATATATATTTCATGTGTTGTAAGATGTGTGTCGTAAATTATCATGTGAAAGAATTGAACAAAATATTAATATATTTATTATATTTGCAGAAAGTTCGTGAGAAATACCTCTTATTCTAGTTTCATAACTTGTTTACTTGATAGTAACAACAATGACTCTACAAGCAGTCTGAATACTAATGTCGCAATGTGTCCAGTTTCATCAACAATTTCTATATCCATTTTGCACATGTTCATTTTGAAGTTCATATTTTTGGAATTAGTATGAATGAGTGTGGTACTTGACTTTGTGTGTGTGTGTGTGTATTTTGTAAATTTTTTTTTTTTTTGTTGAATTGATACTAATCTTGGAGTACCCATTGATGCATTTTCACCACAATGCATGCAGTTAAATAGTTTGCTACTTTGTGCATAAACCTTTTTCAAATAGTGGTTACATCTTATATACCAAATATTTTTGTTGTCAAGTTTGATACTGATTTTGTCTTTAATTAAAACAGGTTGAGTTTAGAAAATCAAATGAATTGTAAATTTATATTAGTTCTAATATATTTTAAGGATGCACAATAAGTATTTTACATACAAGATCAATGAATGCTGCAATAGTGGCTATTTCTTGCAAGATTGATTGTAGCATTGTTGTAGTCTCGACATCTTTTCAATGTGTCAAGTGTGTCACAATGTTCTATTGCCCTACATTGACATTTTTAATATAATAATGAGTTTTAAATGTAACTACATAAAATAATGATCTAATTACCATTTACATATTATTATCATCATAAAAAGCATATCAATCATTTAGGTGTTTTGCTCGAGGTACATTTGATTCAACCATTATTATTGAAGTAGATATATAGTAGATAAATGTTTAAGGAGTGGCACATGCTTGTTAAGTTTACCCTCGTTGCTAAATTGTGAAAATTAACATTATATTCGTTGTAATGAAATATTGTGAAAATTAACTTTATATTCGTTGTAATGAAATTATCCGTGTTTGAGGAAAAATTATGCTGAAAGGTTGGCACAATTTCATATCCATAATTTTTATACTGTAGATTAATAATTTTTATACTGTAGATCTATAATTTCTAGACTTTCAATGAGCTAAAATTTATACTTTAGCTCACCAAAAGTTTATAAATTATGGATCTACAGTATAAAAGTTATAAATCTACAGCATAGAAATTTTGGATACTACACTTATTTGTGAAAACAGAGTTCAACAATTGGAATCTAAAGTATAAATTTTATGAATTCGAAAGTCTAGAAATTATTGATCTACAGTATAAAAATTATAAATCTACAGTATAAAAATTATGGATATGGAATCATGCGCACCTTGCAAAGTGGGCACGTACTCACATCATAACGATTGGTGTTTGAGCTTGTATGCTTATGTCGTGTGTGCTGAGCAAGTCCTAACAGTAGGAGGCATCGAGGCACCTTTAAACGTATACCATACCATACGAGATGGGTTCGAATTCCTGACCTCTCTTAAGGGACAAGAATGCACGGTCACTCATGTAGTATCTGTTTATATACTTTTCTCAAACTACTAAAACCCAACAAGTTAATATCGCCTAACCCATGATCTCTCATTTTTTTTTTGAATACTATTGACCCTATTACATGTAGTATCTGTTTGTATACTTTTCTCAAACTACTCTCATCTGAGAAAGTCATTTACACATCACTTGACCACAAATATCTATCTCGATCTTTATTTGTAGTCTTAAACAATCGAAAATTCTATATTAGAGTTATAAAATAATGGGTTAAAAATTTCTATCCAGCACAATTGAAAACGGATAGAAATTTTCATTCACTCAAGTTGTGAACGAAAAAAGATACAACTTCGACACCCTTGTCAGATTAAAATTTGGATGCATTGAAATTTTTAATCCACCAATGAACACGAAAATCTTTTTGAATTTTTTTAAAACAAACCAATGGGAAAAAGCACTGAAACGAATATAGCATAAAGAGTCAATGTCCCCACTAAATTTCAAACCTATGACCTTCTATCTGGGAGAATTACAGTTATACTGCTTGACCATAAAGTCTTTGGCCACCACAACAAATATATTTTTCCATCATTACATGTCTTTGTAAAGTAGAAGCTCTCTACGGGATCCAACAAGAAACAATGTATTTAACCCACACAAACAATGTATTAGTCCGCACAAACAACTCAGTTGAAAAATATTAAGATTGAACAGTTCAATTGGAAAATATTAGAATTGAGCCCAAACAACCGCAGTTTAAGAGTTACACCCAAAATAATACATTCTTTGCAGGTACTATGCATTGATTCTCTTACCTAATGTGCCATTGAATTATCCTGGGATCTTAGGACCTTAGGGTGAGAAAATTTCACTTTTTACAAGCAAGAAACAATTTATTTATGTATCAACAGTTCAACAGAACAACATTTTTGACATTCATTGACAATAAATCCAACCATATATATATAAAAATATAAAAATCAAGGGCCCAAAGGGCCAATTCTCATTGCTGAGAAGTTAGAATCCATTGGGATAAAAATTACGAGCATTCAGTAGTTAGTGAGATGCCATAATTATAAAATTAATTGAAGGAAAATAAACGAATTTCACGTGCATGCTCTCTATCCATTATTAAACAAAAAAAATGAAACTACATATAATTACATTGTTATATGATTTCAAAATGAGTATGAGACGACATAAATAAATCATCTTTATTTAACAATTATTACTTTATTAGAAGAAAAGAACCAAAGAGGGGGCCTGTATAGCAGATACTCGAGGGCCAAATACAAACCCACATGTACATATGAGAAAATGCATGGATACCATCATTTACTGTCATTGTTACCGCCACCAAACTGTGTAGAATTTCCATTCCAGAATGCATTCCCGTCTCTAAACTGACTATCGTCATCGTGTTTCAGCGTATGGATATTGCTCCCGCTCCCAAAGGGAGATGAAGGCTGCTTTCTGTTCTTAACATTGCTGCTACTGCTACCAGGCGTATTACCGTTGGATGAATTCACACTGTACGGTCTACCATTTCCCGCAACATTATTCCGGGGTGAAGGATTTGAACCTGGCATCCAAATCCAAAATCAAAGACCGTTATCAAGACTGGAGTAAACTTTAATAGTTCCTTTGTTTCCTAGAGAATAAGATGAAAATGACACTGATCCAATGTAGGATGGTCATCAATGAAAGATCAAAAAGTAGCAGCACCATAACCAAGATGAAACCTTAGAGATTTCTCCAGCTATCAAGTAAACCACAACCAAGATGAAACCTTTGCTTTTGTTGGTAGGTGCTTTTTGGGGTGACTTGGGAAACCCACAGCTACTCTACCCGAGGGTGTGCACTGGGTAAACCCAGTCTTGTGATCCTAACCTAGCCAGCAAATGACCACAAGGAGGTAAACCAGCCTAGGTTGCTCATAGATGACCGGCTCAAACCAAGAGGGTTGAGATTCAAACTTGTGACCTTGTGGTTACAAGTTTGTATCCTTAGCCATCTTGGCTGGGTTACCCCCAGTTGGTAGGTGCTTTTGTGTGTGCATGTGTCTGGGCTACAGGGTTGGTCAAAGATTTGTATTCATCATTTTGAAAGCAGTGTCAAGAGTCGAGATACTGACTATCCTCTATTCTCAACAAATGAAGAGGAAGTGTAGTTCTGAATCTCTCAACCAAGGAAATATCTAAAAGCTCCTCTATTTGTCACCACTCCAATTAACATTTTGAGCTGTAATAATTTCAGCATATCCATCTACAGCTAAGCATATAATAGGTTCAAAGAAACCAAAGCCATACACAGATTGTCACACCAAACAGAAATAAAAATAAAAATAAAAATAATTGAAATGTGAGATGTTGAAGGAGCTTCAACCATAGGATTGAGTATCAGTTATCAAAACAATGAAGGGAAGTTACCATATTGCAATGTGGCGCTTTGAGAATCCTGTACAGCATCTGATGAGCTTGCACCCCCACCAAGATAGGAAAAAGGATTCACATAAGAGACGAGTCGTCTAACAAGAGAAAAATATCCTTCGGCATTACCACTTGTGGCACTAGTATTGTTGGCCAAAATATTCTGGTCACGCAATGAAGAACTTCCTTTGTGATGAAGAACCACAATCAGTGCTTGTCGATTGAAGAGATTCAACTCTGATAATGTTTTATCCAAATCTACATCATATATTAAATACAGGAAATTAGCGCTACTCTGAACTTTGATACTCAGGTCATAACAATTTGGGCACCGTGCTTCCTGTTTCCATTATCAATACAATCAGGTTTCAGCTTAGGTGCTTATACTAATATATATATTGGGCAAAAAAAATAAAGATTATGAATCTATATCAAAAGAACTACTTATCCAAAGATTGGATACTAAAGTATCAATAGTAAAAACACAGTAAGCTTGTGCATTCATTAAGATTGAAAAACTTTGTTTACTTTTGTATTCTTCTACTGATGTAACTTAGGACTTAATACCTTGATCAGTAAAGACCTTGCGTGGATAAGGAACTGCAAGATCATAAGAAGAAAAGCCGATGGATTGGTTTCTATCAATATGGTCTTTGACTGCTCTCAAAGTGTCCATCACTGACAGCTTCACCTGTAAACTGGAACCATCAGGCAGTTTGATGTTTAAATGAACATCTGTTGATGTTCTGGAAGAAGATTCTGACACATTAACTTTCTCCACTTCAGTTTCAGTTGCTTTACTGCCACCATCCTTGGAAACTTCATTATTTGGTGGTGGGCGTTGGTCAGATAAATGCGACCCCTCTATTAAGATAGGGTGCCCATCTTTAAAATTGCCAGTTCCTTCTGCCGCATCAAATGATTTTTCCACCTTTGCAATCACAGGGACAGCAGAGTTGTTACTTTCACCACTTCCAGATTGAACAGTAGAAGCTAAACTAGGAGATAATGTGTCAACTGGAATGGAATTCATGTCCTGTCATACGATAAAATTTGGGGGATCATCAAAATTCTATCCTTAGTTTATCTACATACTAGATAGAATACTAGATGTCGAGTTTATCTCAACCCTACATACAAAAACCTCTACCTTCACAGGGGTCTGAGAGTCCATAGATGGTCTAGCCTCAAGAGACTCTGCTTCCTTCACTTTGGTCTGAGAGTCCATAGATGGTCCAGGCACAACCGCCTCTGCTTCTATTTCTGATGAAGGTGGTGGTGGAACATTTTCCCTCGATGAACTGCCCTGCTCAGGTGAGGCAGAATTCAAAGTTCCAGGAGATGATTCAGCCTTAGAGGCAAGTGCAGCAGTCAACAGTGTCTCCTGCAATCATAACAATTTTAATTGTACAAAAACGTGTAGAATAAACAAAGATTGGAAATGCAGGATCTTCATACACTATAATCAGAACATCTTTTCAACATTGTACACACCATTGATACCAACTTTTTCTTTTTAATTTCTACTTAAGTATATATTTCCTCCAAAGACTATCTTCCAAGACCCTATAGGCTATCGTGTGTCGCTGTGTGTGTGTGCGATAAATATACAAAGGGTCCAAATTGCATTATTTTGGGGAGCTAAAATCAAGGAATTATAGATTGATTGATTATCTTTGATTGATGCTTGCCTTTTGTTTTTAAATATTTTTATAGATTATAAATAACACATTCTCTTAGAAAGCAGATATGATGTGATTAGTAAGAAATAATCAACAATAAAGCTGAGGGTAAGAGTCATTTCTTGCTGGAGAGTACAGAGAGTTGCAGCTCTTCTAGTTATTTCTACTTTGCAATACAAATTCTGATTGCTTTCAATTAAAATTCCTTTTGCTGCCTCTTTACTCCATCAGTGTGTATGTGTAAAGTGGGGTGTTGCATAAGGGAAGAATAGAAGTCTGCAGACATATGGCATACTATTAGCAATGTCTTTATTCTTCAACCATACGATGGCATCCCATCATCACAAAATTCCTAACAAGAAGCCAAGGTTAAAGAAACATGTACTTGGGATTTGGGAATGATGAGTGGTAAGTTCTATCTACATTAGTACCACAAACCTAAAACTCTGGCAGACCATTTTGCACTGCCTAAATGGAAATAGATACTCTTTTTCTTATTCATAGGAAAATGCAAAAATCTTAAATTCTCTGCTTTATTAACTATACATAATAGGAAAGTGGAAACATTTTAACTAGCTCATCAAACTGGCAATAGAAACATGCACTATGAAGACTGCAAGAGGACTCAGAAACGCTTTTGCACACTATCCAGAAGACCATACCACATCCTCCACCAATAAGATACAAAAATGAACATTAATATTAGACTGCAAGAGGACTAACAAACCCCTACCTGAATATGAAGACTTAGCCATGCCTTTTCTAAGCTGGATGCTAGAACGTCTGCAGCAACAAAGCCCTCTAGAGAGACATTTTTAAAAAAATTAAAATGAATTAAGTGCTGCATGACAAATATTTAAAATCCAGCCAGGGAATATCCTAAAGTTCCATCTCAAACTAAAGATAAAAAAAAAAATTAAAATGATAATAGCAAATAGATAAATCTCACCATGTTGCCATAGTTGTACGCCATTGTATCCAATAGCAGTTATACATGGGGCAGCTTTCTGTGGATCTGTAATTTTGATGAAAGGAAAGCTCTATACCCTTGATGCACATGAAAGCAATATCTTTTTCATGAAAACCCATCCCACTCAAACTTCTATGATAATAGAAAATTGATTGAAAACCAATGATTCAGAAAGTATGAGAACTATCACACAGCCTTTATGTATTTATAGGCCAATATATATATTTCCTATGTTAACTAGGATTACCTAAATTTTGTTCAATCTCTAATTCTAAGGGATTACAACCAATAATGCTAAATATGAAGAATATTGTGATTTGTGTTATTCAACTTGTAATTACCAGTTCAAGGAACAGCTTTGCAGTAATGTACATTGTCCCAAAAAATGAAAATGACAATAACAATAAAATCAATTTTGTAAATGTAAGATTTTTTTATAAGTAAATTATATATCTATACACCCATCCACGCACCCTTTTTGTACAAGCTTTTTTGTACACAAAAGTATGGCATGTGGTGTCATGATCTGATTATTACAAGACTATAAGCCCATAATTATGTGGGTTGTCATCTATTTTGGATAAAAGATTTGGTACATCAATCTTTGTAAAGAAGGAATCCTCATACATAAGGGCTACTACATGCTTCCTGAAAAAGAAAGAACCAGTAGATTCACGAATGCTATCGGTGCCACCTCAACTAAATTTCTAGTTTCTTCTCCACATGTATTATTTTATATTTATTCTCAATAGAATTACCAGAATAAATATAAAATACAGTCACTGGAGTTCCAAGTACAGGCATAAACTCTCTATCCCCCTGTGACTAAATTAATAAATACACACAGAAGTGACAAATTAGGCAGCTATAAAAGAGGATATTACTTTTCATAAAATAAAATATGGAAAAAAGCACTTTAGTCCCTGAAATAGTGGTAATCTGTAAATACAGTCCCTCAATTATATAGTTGCAAATGGCTTTCTTAATTGCTCTCTTAAGTGGCTAATTTGGTCACCCATGACAAAACAATCATTAGTTCTGTCTTAAATAGTTAAATTCCACGTGTTGCAATTCCTTATATCAACCCTGCTTTCATTTTTGACATAAGAGACCAGAACACAAGCTAAATTTAAGACAAAACTAATAGAGGGGATCAAACTAACCACGTTAGAGGACAATTAAGGATGACATTTGCAACACCATGATAAAATAATACAAAGGGACTAGATTTACAAATCACTACTGTCTGATTAGCCAAAAGTACTTTTTAATGATAATTTATTTATTACAAAAAAATCATGTACATAATTTACAAAATAAAAAAGGATACACAATGCTGAGAAATTTATTGCATCACTACTTCCTTCCACAATGTGCAACAAAATGCAATACTTAGATAAAGACCCTGCCACCTGATCACAGCAAGTAAATAGTGATAAGCGATTGAAAACTTTTGCCTTGCTAGCTAGGATAAGAGAAAAAAGCTTACTTGTGAGTCCAACCATGTAGAGGTTTCCAAATTATTAGATTCTGAGTTATCACCTATAACACAAATTTGAAACATGTGAGGGCAAAAAGGATATAGTCCATGGTTAGGTAAAGAAAAAGAAAAGAGGCGTTGAGAGCATTTTAATTATTTGCCTATCTGCAGTACATTTTGGGGAAAGTGTCTAGGCAGCTTTCGGGAAAGCATTTCATCAACAAAGTTTCTTCACCAATCACCATGAAAATGTTTTAATTTCGATATTGGTTCATAGAAATTGGTTGTAAGACATAGTAGCTTTCTTATTAGTGTGTAATGAAATACGTATTGAAGTCTTGAGTTGGAAATGTGTTACTCCATCCCAAAGGGTGAATCCCTCTGTTCTTCCACTTCTCACTCCTCTTTTCTCACTCAAATATTCATTTCCTTTATATAACAATAAACCATGAGATGCACATCATAATTTCCTTTATATAACAATGAACCATATGATTTTTCCTTTAGAATTCAAATTTCAACAATGAGATGCACATCATAATTTCAAAAACTACTATAGACAAGAATGGATAAATGGATGCAAGAATGGCTTTATAATTTAGAGCAGAAAGTAAAAGATAGTAAGGAATGCAAATTTTCATGATGATGAAATAAAAATTTTTTAATTTTTTTATCCTGCTAGTTACATAATGTCTTCAATGCACAGCTATAATATAAATATATAAACAAGCACATATACACAAACATATATACACAATATATAGATGGCAAAATAAATGGAGAAACAATTTTTTCCACCCGGGTGAAGAGGCAGGTAAAAGGAAGGTGAAGAGAAAAGAATTGTAAAATAATTCTTAGGTCATTTAAGCCAATCAATAATTAGCTTGAAGGTGACTATGGATTAAGAATAATTCATAATTATAAGCTTTAACAAACAGAACCAATGTAATATTTTACAACATGCATGGAACATAGTAGATCCAGGTTACTTATAGAAAATTAGAAACTCTTTTTCTCACCTGAGATGTAAACTACAAAAAGTTTCTTCTGCTGTTTGGCTTCAGTAATTGCTTCACCAATAGACCCCTTGAATGCAAGAGATGACAGAGACTGCTCCATCTAAATCAGGTATGTAACAACAATACCTCTAATTGTAGTCAACAGCCCTACACCAGTTGATACAATATCGAATTCAATACAACAAACAACTTCTATGCAAATTAGCAATATGAATTGCAAGACAAACTTAGCAATTCAGAAACATCAAGGAACATGTTAACACATAACTCGAGAAAAATCTAATACGAGTCCCAAGAAACACCAATGACACACACACACACATACAGATGCCTACGAGTTGTTCCAGACTACAATTTTAGAACTTGGAATCAAGTTTAAATCAATTCACCTATGTTACACACAATTCTTTTTACACATCTCATACTAAACTGTAGAATCCTCCTTTATCCACGGATATGACCTGCTTTTATAAAGGCAAGAATAGATGCCTGAGTAGAACACATTGCATGGCAACTAGAATTGCTTATGAGATGAATAAGCATGATTCAGAAATCATATGAAGATAGAAAATACAAAACTTGAAAAAGATTGACGGTAGGATATATTTAGTTATTTACACAATATTTCTTAATATGAGTAGAAAGTAAAGTACTTTGCCACCCACTAACCAGTCATAGAGAAAGAAAATACAGTATAAATCTTAGCACACCCAGACTCTCCAAAAATAGAGCATTTGGAGCAAACAACATATTCTATGAGCTCTTTTTCCAAAAAGAGACTATGGTAATTGAGTGAACTCTTAAAACAACTCTATGAATAAATGATGAGACTTAAAAGAGAGATCCCCAAGGAAAGGTGAAATTTAGATTAAATCAAATCCTAGGATTGAAGATAAATAAATTTAACTCACCCGAATTCATATACAAGACAGCACTCTGCTCAATACAAAACATGTGTGAATCAAACAAAATATTTACCAAAAATCTAAACCGCAGCAACTCCAAAAATTGATCAAATTCATTATTCACTAAATTATCCAAGTTCATCCAGGCACACGAAATAACAGAATCTACCTTAAACCCTACACCCGCAGTGGTAATCAACGGCACATAATTCTAATTAATAAAAGAAAAATAACAAAATCCAAAAGATACAATTTTTTTTTTTTGAAGTTATACAGAGATTCATACTATGGATGATAGGCAACTAAGATCAAACCAAATTCCAGACATCAATTACTAGAACAATCATACATGTGGCGAATGATATGAATCTAGTATAGTAAAAGAAGACTCACCTCTTTACCTATTCCTCCTCCTCGGAGTGGGTTTCCGTCTCTGATGTCTCTCAGCTTCCTTCCAGTTCGAGACGACACCTATTCGTTTTCCCCTTTTTCCTCACTAGGCGGTTTTGGCCTGTTGGTGTCAACTGTGCCAAGATTTTATCAAATCAAATACTCCGGACTATTCAAAACAAAATCTAATTAACTAACTATAAATTAGATTATGAGTTCGACCCTAAGTGGAGGTGTTATTGGTTCTTTGTGTTTCAGTAGGTTGAGAAAGTATATGAACAGATACTACAATGTAATAGAACCAGTAGCTTTAAAAAAAAAAAAAAAAAAACTATAAATTGTTAAAAGTTAATTATACTTTTGGTCCTTATGATTATTGGGGTTTGTTAATTTCAATTAACAACTTTTAAAATTAATAATTAAGTATCATAATTATTCAATTTTTATCAATTTTAGTCAATCCGATCAAATTGCTGATCAATTATCGCTATAATCTTTTAATCCATTTTAATTTGTTTAATGTTGAGGACAATATTGTCATTCCATGTTAAAATGAAAAGGAGAAAGTGAGAAGGCTGGTCATCCTAATATATTAATTTCTGCGACGGGAACGAGTAGTGTGTTCATTACTCTCCAACTAAGTAAGAATTACTTTGTTAAAACTTACAATCCTATGAAAATACCATTGTTTTCGTGTTGACAATATTTATTGTGTGTGGAGTGTGGAGTAGAATTGCAGTAAAGCATAGTTACGTTTTGTTTTGTCGTGTGGTTTATATATGCATTATATATTAGATGTGGAGATCAAGGTTTTTGTACTTGTGTTTTGTTATGTGGGGACCAATTTAATTGTTGATTATTGTATTGTTTGTGTTGTGTGTGTATATGATTATTGTATTGTGTTGTGTTATGTGGGAACCACTATGTTTATCTTTTTGTCGATACGTCATGTGTATATATTGGATTTAGGAATACTATTGGGGACTATTGGTGTATAACTTTATGCTTTGACTGTTCCATATGTAAATGGTGTTTGTTGCTTTACATGAGATGGAGTTGGCCTTTCATTTTTCATAAAAGGGATAATAAATAGGGTTGGTGAAGTTAAATATTTGGGTGGTGATGTAGAAGTGTATACCAGAATGGAAGCTAAGAAAGTGTGTCTACCTGTGGTGATGTAGAAACACACATTGTTATTGGAATGGTAGTTTGAAGTTACTACAATCAGATAATGATGTGATATCTAGATGAAATAAACTTTTATGATGAGGACTCATTAGTGAATTCTGATAGTGATGGTGAAGGTAAATGGCCTGTATTTAGAACTACAATTGACATAAAAGATCCCCATTTTACATTAGCCATGACTTGTGCATCCAAGCAACAGTTTAGAGAAGTACAAAATTATGTTTAATGGGAAAGAAATTCAAATGTTAGAAATGACAAAGAGAGGGTAATTGTTCAGTATACACATGAGGGTTATCTTTGGAGAATAGGGTCGAGGAAAGTGGTTAACTCACTGTCTTGAAGGATTTTGAAGATGACAGATGAACATAAAAGTTGTTCATGGGTTTGGGAAAATTCTATGGTGAAATCTACTGTGGTTGCAAAAAAAATGTTACAATTAAAGCTTGAGAAACAAAATACCATCATACAACATAAATTGCTGTTTTTGTGTTGGGTTCAAATGTGGATTAAATACATACCATTTGTTACACAGACAAATCCCACCTCGCAATTTTTCTTTGGTTCTCTATCTCTCCCAACAATATCCTTCGGGTTATCTTTTGCCTATCTCTTTGCTCAAATCATTTGTGATCCTCACCGGTCCCTGCTCGCTTAACCATTCACGAAATGAAAGCCGCCACTCCTCACCAATCAGTCAATCACCGTCTTCCATCTTGCAGCAGATATGTAGTACTACCAAAATCTTCATACCTAAGTTTACCAGTTCAGACACTGATCGTGCACTGTACATTAACCGTTTCCCAGACCAAAAACAGTGGACCTAATTATCCTGCATCATCTATTCGTTCAAAATACATGTGAGACAGCTCGAGGAAGCCAGGAAAAACTACACTCTTCCCAGACCTTACCACGTCTTATGACCTGTTACTTCTTCCGGGAAGAAGGAGAAGGGCTTGATGCCTCTTTAAACGCAGATGGACACAAGTCCCTTATCGTGCAGACTCCACAGCGAGGCCTCAAAGGTGTACATACAGTCTGTCCAAATCCCACCTGTCATGCAGAGCAAGATGTATATACCAAAACTTAAGGCCTCACATGCTATTTTCACCGTATAAGGCAAAGGGGATGGAAATAATGACAATCTAAATCAATATTTGAAATTTTACAACTAATGCACGTGCAACTGAAAAAAAGTGAAATGCAATTGATATTTTTATAACATATAATGTTATACGGTAGCTAGTGTTGGGAAATGAAAAAGCAATTCAGCCATTCAAAGGTGAAATTCAAAACACGGGCGGTGTGGATATTGGTTTGGTATGCATATATGCAATAGCTTTTAGTATAGAAGTTCTAGTTGAAAGTCAAAGGTTCAATATCGAACACTATTGTAAAAATCGGCCTGGGCCGAAGGGATTTTACCCTTAGGTGGACATTAGTAGGCTGGCCGACTAGGTGGCCTAGGCACCTGAGTCAACTAAACTCGGCTCTCGAGTCGGCCAACTCGACCGAGTGTTTTTTTGGTGTACAATGTGTATATTGTTGTGTTTTTCTTGTGGTGGTGGTGGTGGTGGCGGCAGCGGGTGATTGGCTGCTCCACTGCTGCAAACGGAAAATGACCCCCCAAAAAAATGGGAAGTCATTTTCTGGAAAATCCCCTCTATTTTCCATTGACTTCCATTTTCCCTCTCTAGCCAAACACTGGAGAAATCATTTTCTGGGTTTCCAAACGCACCCTTATTATTATTACTCGCCTGCCTACGCGCTTTAGGCGCCCCGGGTGCCTGACTAGTGCTTATCGCCTAGCGCCTTCTACAACATTGATACCAAAGCTATAGTCCATAGAGAATTTCAAACAATTTGTGCTAGATTAGGCGGGTATTATTTGAAAAGAAACAAATAAAGGAGCATATCCAAAGATTAAAAATATTACCCTTTATGAGTCAAAAAAAAATTGACATATACATACCAAAAGAGGATTGATTGGAACCCATTCTTCCTTTGGAAGCCATAGTTGCAGGGACTCTCTAGTCTCTTCAGGAGTTCTAGTTTTCTGAAAGGGCAATAGAAATAAAAAACTTATCACTATTTAAATATCTTTTGTTTCGATTGTTTTATCATTCCTCCTATTCTTTATATGGTTTAGTTATCAACTAAACAACTGATAACTGGCACATGAACGCTCATCGTTATTCGTTATCTCAATTTATTTTCTTTTTCTTTTCTTTATCACATGTGACCATATTCACATCAGATGAGCTTACATTGTCACAGAGAATTCATGAGCAACACGTAAAAAAAAAAAAAAAAAAAAAAAAAAAAAAAATGAGTTGGTTTCGATAACATTTCTCACATTGAGAGTACGACTGAACTACGCAACATAAAATTAACACGTCAAATTTCTTATAATTGCCTGGAGACAGAAAAATGTACGGAAACTTTGAATTTCAAAAAATACACATATCTAGAACATTTATGATTTATCTGTGTAAACAAGTTCGAGAGTAAACAAGTTCTGCTTATTTTCCAGAAAATGAACCAAACACACAAAGATAGTTTTCTGGAATGCAACCAAACACGAGAAATGAAAATATTTTCCAGAAGTCATTTTCTTGGTTTCCAAACACACCCTAAAGATAATTTCTGAAACATAACAAGGCAGATTTAAAATGTTACCTGTTTCGTCCCTATACGAGACACCCATCCCAGCCGATTACATATACGGTGCACATGAGTATCTACACATATCCCTTGGACATTATTCCATCCAACATTCATAACCTGAAAGTACAAACCTTAAATAATTTAGGAACACATAATGTGATCGGAAATAAAAAGAGATAAATTCCTTACAAGATGAGCCATCTTAGGCCCAATCCCTGGCAGTAGAAGCAGCTCATCCAATGTAGTAGGGATGTCCCCATCATACTTTGAGAGGCAAATTTTAGCAATTTTCTTCATGTTGCTAGCCTTTCTCGTGTAAAAACCAACCTATCAGGAAAGAAGTTGCATAAAACATTGCTTAAAAATCATGTTAAGCACAGATAGCAACATGTAGGGATGGCAATGGGTCAGGGGTGGCTACATCCACCACCCGACCTACCTTATATTTTCTCCACCCACCCCACCCCCGTCCCATATCAGGTGGACTTTTTCAAAACTCACCCCCGCCCCACTGGGTGCAGAGGTGCCCACCACTTATTATTTTATTAAAAAAATTAAAATAATATTTAAATTACTTACACATAATAAAAAAAAATTCACTAGTTATATTAAAACATAAAATAATAGAAATATTCAAATATAATAACTAAATCGTTAATTTTTTTAAAATAAACATATTAGTTTAGAACTAAAAATAGTTAAAAGTTAGCAAAAGTTCAAGAAACTTTTATAATTAACTACAGACTAGTACTTATTTTACTATTAATTTTATAGGCGGTGGGTCAGGTGTGGTCCACATGGCAGTGCTAAAAGTTTAGTTTTTTTTTTTTTTTTTTTTTTTTTTTACTTTCTATCGGTTCTTGAATTATCACCTATTCAGATCAGAACAACTAGCTAAGAATGCAAAACTGCACACCAACTGACCACTGAGTGCTTACAGGGTATATCAGGCTTTTGATGGTGGCTTCATCAGCTTTGTCGATAGCATCTGCAGTAAGTAAACCATTTTGAAGGAGACGCTGAACAGCTCCTGCAAGAACAGTAATCCTCAGATACATCTTAAGCGAGAATACCGTTTTAATAATGACATGCTTTAACATTAGGTTTCATAAGTTTATCTAAAACAAATATTACGGGAAGGTGCAAAATGCTACAAAACACTTTCAGAAGATGGTTTTGGCAGTTTAAGCTCCAAAAGTGCACTTAGCTGCTCTCTCCATATCATAAAAACTTTTGAGATTTTGATTGGAAGTTTGATTTTGTCATTTGGTGTCATGAAAATTTTGTACAACTGAAGATGGTAGGAAAGTTAGGGAAAGAAATTGCCAAGAAACTGGCGTGTCAACAATTTAGGATGTCCCCAAGGGAAAGCATTGAACATAGAAATGGATGAGAATTAATATCAGGGATGATGTAACTTAGAGTCTCGAACATTCTTGTAAAGAAAGCAGTACAAATGGTTAATATACAAGTAAATAAAGGCAGTCAAGAAAACAAGAAATGGTAAATTTTGAGCTTGCCATGTGTAACATTGTCTTTGGTTTGGCTGGACAAGAGTGAAGATACAAGGACAGCAAATCTTCTTTCCTGAAAAAAAGGACAGGCAACATCAACCCTCCAGCACTATCCATAACCAAAATACTTTATTTGGAATAAATTCATGATTCGCAAAGACGCAATAATTTCTCGAGTCAGAAACATAAAATCATATTGAGTAGTTTGTTTGAAGAAGATTTATTACCTTGGGAGGAAGAGAACTCCCGGCTTTCTCACACCCCATGGAGTCCACAGGAGCATCTTCAGAAGACCTCATTTTGTGGATTCCTTCAAGGACCTTTTCCCAGTTGGGAGGTGGTTGTACTGTATCAAATAGACAGAAATTTCAAGCATCTTCAGTTCTAATGGAATCTATTAAGATATTATGGAGCAACCACACCTTACTGAAAGATATAAATTCCACAAGAATAATGGTATAATGATATAATCCCTTACACTTGTAGTAAAAGGGGATAGATAGCCAGCTATCAAAACCGAATAATTAAGGAGAATACCCAAAAAGTCACTAGGGTTGATGTTGCCTGCCTTTAGATATTATTAGTTTAAATTATAGAAATTACGAGGCTAAAAGATGCACCATAAGTTAATCAACAATAATTAAGGAGAATACCCAAAAGTCACTAGGAATTACTGCTAAAAGAGCTAGGGTACCATATATCAACAGATTTTGCAATTCCCTTAGTGCATTAGGATTGTAGGATGTGTTCCATCTCAACTAAAAGTCTAAGTTGATAGTTGGACTGCTACACATTTATGCTTATATATATTATATGCTCAACAGGCTCCCTCACGTGTGCGGGCCGATTACTTTTTCATGGGCTTCAAGCAACACGTGGACACTAATCACTTTTTACCGGGTGGCACAGAGATTCAAACCCAAGATCTTTGGCATGGGGTTGGCTCTGATAATCGGAAAGCACATTTATGTTTATATATTATATGCTCAACATTTAGAAAGTATACCCTCTCACTCTACTATTCTAGGATGCAAAACACACACACACACAGGGATGGGAGGATATCTTAACAATCTTTGCCAATGATTCTAGAAGAGAGGGAGGAATTCAAAACCAAGGAACAATGCATTATTTCATTTTTATCAATCAATGGTCAAATAATTTGGAAGCTGCTTTTCTTGAATCTCTGAAGAAATACATGGATATCAAGCCATTTTCACTGTTTGCTTCATAAAACAGTTAAATTCAAACTCCATGGCCCATGCAGTTCCAATTCATTAAAAAATAAAGAAACAATATACTCCAGCTACAATACCTGTTTTTTGGCTTAAGGATAGAACTTCCTTCCCAATCATGCCTTCACTTGAGACAGGTGCTGAACAAAGAATGATATCCAAATTAATCAAACCAAATAACATAAAATTTCAGTAAATTAAAAACAACTCAAGTAACAGGTCACACTCTAGCAGTAATTAATTAATTACATTCACTATTCTGCAAAATATTTAGTTTAGAAGTTACTACCAAGATATTAGCCTATGTTACATTAAATTTCACAAAGGTCTACAGCATCTTGGTCTATGCAAAATTTATAGGAAATCTAGTGATTATTTCAAGCTCTCAATCCCATACTAATACATCCCTTCAACTAAACAGTCTCAGGAGGAAAGCCAATTCGCTCCATTCAAAACTATCACCAGTTTTTCAATTGACACAAATTAGTATTAGTTGGGGTCAGGTTAGCTGGGACAAGATAAACTAAAAAGAAATTGTAGTATTGTGGGGCAGGTATTCTGAGAAATAATACCCTTTTATGTCTTATTTGCCAACTAATAAGTAGCTTGTTTTAAAATGGAGTTCTATCCTTGCAATAATATATTTACTTATTTAGGATTACTCTAGTAAATTGGATACTATATGAAAAGCTATGGGAGAATTTGGTTAAAATATAAGAATTTGAATCGAATTTAGGATCAAATGTTTAGTAACCAGAATAAGTTTTTAGTAAAAGTAATCTACTTGTTTGGTAGAAAACTTGGAATTGGAGTCACAATAAATAAATAAATAAAAATTCTCTCCATCAATAAACGCACACAACAAAATCACTGCCTGTAGCCAAAAGCATCAAAGTTGCCACCTATGGAGTCTGGACAATGGCTTTTAGTGAAACCAGGAAACTTTATAAATAAAATTCATTATTCTTTTCCCCCCTAAGTTATTTCCAGTGCACAAAAAGGCACGGGGCTAGGAACGAAATCAATCATTCCTTGATTCAAATTCCACTCCAAAGTGTGAAAAATTGCAAACAAACAAGATTTTGGATTCAAATTTGATTCCAAAACACAAAACCCTTGAACCAAACACCCCCTATGAACTTTATACTTAATCAATAGAGTATAATTGATACAACCATGGATTATAATTGAACCAAACGCCCCCTATGAACTTTATACTTAATCAATAGAGTATAATTGATACAACCATGGATTATAATTGAACCAAACGCCCCCTATGAACTTTATACTTAATCAATAGAGTATAATTGATACAACCATGGATTATTATTATTATTATATAGTGGGATAAGTGGATAACCACTAATATAGGCATTTCATGGGCATGTATTACACTTTGCAAGTAGTTGGTTAGTGGGTGGTTTATATGTTCTTGTATATATAGCTACCTATGCAAATGTATAAGATACTGAAGAATATATTAATGAATTGTCTGGTGACATTCTATTCCCTTTTCTGGAGTTAGGCTATCACTTGAAGTATAGCCATTTGGAGTTGGGCTGCCACTCGAAGCACAGCCATGTCTTTTCTCCCCCCTTTTCTGGAGTTTGACTCTTGACTTGAAGAAGAGCAATCCATACAACCTCAGGGTTGTATCAATTGGTGCTTTCATTGAGAGTATCAACCTGGAAAAATTATTTCCAGGCTTGAGGAAAAAAAAAAACATAGTTGCACCTGTGGATTTGCTATGACATACGTTCATCTTTTCCAAGTTGATACTCTCAATGAAAGCACCAATTGATACAACCCTGAGGTTGTATGGGTTGCTCTTCTTCGAGTCAAGAGCTAAACTCCAAAAAGAGGGGGGAGAAAAGACATGGCTATGCTTTGAGTGGCAGCCCAACTCCAAATGACTATACTTCGAGTGATAGTCTAACTCCAGAAAGGGAGATCAAGAAGAGAATGTCACCAGCCAATTCATTAATATATTCTTCAGTATCTTATACATTTGCATAGGTAGCTATATATACAAGAACATATAAACCACCCACTAACCAACTACTTGCAAAGTGTAATACATGCCCATGAAATGCCTATATTAGTGGTTATCCACTTATCCCACTATATAATAATAATAATAATCCATGGTTGTATCAATAATGCATCTAAAAAGGAATGTCAAAGACCTTAGTGCATGACATCTACAGAGGATATATCACTGCAGTCACATTTCATGATTTCAATATCTCTCCCTGACATTAACATCCATATTAGTTAGACAGTAATAAGGCAGTTCTTGTGCTTATTCTTGGGAGTAAATATGCAAGAAGGTAGCTTTTTAAAAAGATTTAAAACAAAAAAGAGAAGATAGACTATTTCTTAAGAAAATAAAACCCAGTCCTGAAAATTTTCCCTGGAGGAGCTCCAGGGCAGAAAATGAATTAGGTGGAATACGGCAATTACATTGATGTAAAGGACTTACTTGACTGAGAATTGATGGCATCCTTCCTATAAGAAAAATCCTCGATATCAGGAAGTCCAAGAACCTGCAGCATGTAGATTGATGGATCCATTTTATTTTTCAATTTTTGTTCCTAAACCAAAAAAGAATGAACTGAGGTAATATGACTAATGATTTAGAGTACTTGTGGAGTTCATTTGAATGGGTGATATTTTAATCATGTCTATAGAAGTGACTAGCGTTGCGCTAATGCTTGGCAATATTAGTTAAGACATGAAAGGAAGCTCATCCATCTTATCATACAATTTATATCACTGTATGCATAAGAAGCTTAGAGAAGGGCTCAGAAAGAATTTCTTGAATTAGCTCATTGTTTATGGCCTTAACTCATGGAATTCTTCCTTATCTACCAATTTTAAAAAGAGTTTATTCTACTTTTGATCCCTCAACTAGTTAATTATAGTGGGTTTCCACTTATGGTTCTCAACTTTGTTTATTTCCACTTTTAGTGCTCAACTTTTTCAAATGTTCCACTTTTGGTCTTTCAATTTTAAAAACCATCCCACTTTTAGTTCAAAAATGTCCGAAATGTCCTAAATTTGTAAAGTTTCACTAAACTTTACCTTATTGTATTTTATGGCATTTTGCACTAAAAGTGAAATGTTTGAAATAGACAAGAACTAAAAGTGGAAAAAATCAAAGTCAATCACCCTAAGTAGAAATGACATCATGGTTAAGTGACCAAAAGTAAAAGAAACTATATGTCAAAGTACATGCATAATTTCTTTATTTTCATCTTTTTCATTAACAGGTTTCGCTCTCCAAAATCTTATTTTTCTTTGTAAGATTAAATGTCAACCCAAGCCAACATCAAAGCTTAATTCTTTTTTGAGTGTCTAGAATTGTCATGACTATTCTGTTTACTTGATAATGTATAGTTCATAATCAGCACTCAACAACAGATATCTGGAATAAGCAAAAAGACGTTAGAGGCTATGGTGCAGAACATACTAAACTTCATGTTCTGCTCCAATAATTATCTCTTTCAAATTTCAGCTACCTTTGGCAGCTATTGAAAAGGTGCAATCTCTTTTATCAATCCTGTATTAATTCACAGCTCTAGCACGTATAGATGAAAGTTAATGATCAGGGTGGAGACAAAACCTTAACGTTTGTTTGGATTTTTCTGGTATAAAGAAGATAGCAATGCTTATTATTCAAACCTAAGTTGAAGGATTGTTTAAGCACTTTTTGCCCATGACTATCCTAGTCATTTCACCCATGAGTGCTGCATGACTAAAATGTCATGGAATGAGGGAAATCATAAAATTTCAGGGAAAAAAAAACATAAAGAGAATTAATACATTTTGCCTTGTTCATTAATTCACAAGTTCGAGACTTTTTATTGTTTTTTGTGTCATCACAACCAATCCGAGAAGGCAAAGCTAGACTACAAATTCCAAATATTTCTTCCTCAAATGCACTCAATCCCTTCACATTTGACCAATACCAAGTCCACATCCCAAACAAATTATACTCCATCTAGTGTTTTACAGCTAGTTTCTCTCTTAGGGGAAATCAACATTTTGGTCCCTCAATTGTTTTCCAAGTGTCAATGTAGTCCCTGGTTTTAAATTTCAACCAATTTGATCCTGAATTGTTTAATATTTCATCAATTAAACCCTTTTAGGAACCAAATTGACGAAATTTTAAAAATGTGGAAATCACCATTTTGGTCCTTGAAAGGGTTTAATTGACGAAATTTTAAACAACTCAAAGATCAAATTGGTTGAAATTGAAAACTAAGGGCTACATTCCCAGTTGGGAAACAATTGATGGACCAAAATGGTGATAAACTCTTCTCTCTAAATATTGGAAGTTTCCATCAAAGAATTGTGACAAAAATGATCCAGTAGCCAAGCTGTGTTAGTTCTTCCTCACATAATGTCCATTTGAATTAAGTGGTAGAAGTGTGTAAGCATTTCAATATGTGAACTCTTCAAACCGCACATAGCCAATAAACACTCATAGGATAAACAGGGCCTTGTTGAAACTCTGATCACTAAAACCATAAAAGTCGAAACTATCTAAACAAGGCAACAATCACAAATATGATAGTTAAGAACCGGAGAATTTTTAGAAAGATAAAAGCTTGGGTAACAAAGAAATGCGAGACATACTTTTTTATTTGGAGATTCTTTCTCAATCTCGTTGGCAACAATTTCCACTGCCTTCTTCACTCTCTTTCTCCTAATAAATACGCGAAGTTCCGCCGCAGAATCCCCACTGGGATTTTCTTGAGAGCCTGAAATTGGACTCGTAAAGATCCAAACTTTACGATAGTGGGTAACCAAAAGTGGGCTAAAACTGACCTGGGTTAGGGTTGGAAGGCGGAGTTCGCCTAGGAGTTCTTGACATTTTGCTACAGAAGATGATTCGCGCGGGAACACAGGGCGCAGGCGCAACAAGTGGAGACAACGTCCACTTGAGAAGTGGGAGAGACATTTAGACCGCCGGAAGGATTTGAGCGGAGTTATTCCTTTAAAAAAAAAAAAAAAAAAAGAATTTCTTATATAAAATATGAAAAGAAAATGGCTAAAGTGTCATCCCGCACCATGAACTATAACCGATTATTTATGCCGCACCCTGATCTTTAATAACATCCATTTCGATCCACAAACTACTTATTTTTTTTCATCTAGAACTTTTCACAGGTTTCCTAGGTATCAAGATGACATGGCACCGGTTATTAGCTGATGTGGAACTTCTTTCTTGTTGACGTCATTAATTTTAATGTTGACTTGTTGACATGTCACCTTTGAATTTCTTTTTTCTTCCGGCAAGAGTTTCATCCCTTCTAGCTGATGTGGGGTTTCTTTCGTTCTTCTCCTCTCAGATTCGACACGCACGTAAACCGATATCTTCTCCGGTGAATAATTGTACGCCACAACTGACAAGGCCGTGTTCACCAGTCCAGCGGCGACGCCATAGTCGTACTCCATTACCAACCATTGCCTGAAAGTGGTACGCCATAACCGACCATCGCCAGATTTTCCAGCGGCGACATAGTCCTTCTTTCACCGCCTTCTCAAGATTTTCCAGGAACTCTGGTCCATTCTCGTCACCTGCCGCATGTGGTAGCTGCCTGCGTCGTCGACCAGTCCTTAATATCTATTCCTTTTAGTTTTTTAGTAATCTAGTCCTTACTCCTTAGTGAACTTTTGATTTGAAGAGGACCAAAAGGTATTAATTCACTGCAGAATGGTGACTGTTTTTGAGTCATCCAATCCTTGCATATTTTCTTACTTCTTGATGTAGAGTCCGGTATTAAGAGTTAAATTTTTAATGGTGACTGTTTATCTGCGTTTTCTTGACAATGAATTAGAACTGAAAACCATTGTGTATTCTTTTTTTCTTCATTTGTGGAACTTCTGTATCTAAAATTGTCATGTCATTCTTCTATATTTAAAATATCAAATAATAGAAGCAATTGATACGATTTAAGTTTTTTTTTTTTTTTTTATAAAAAAATTGCTTTTTCGCCTTCTCAAAGCTAAAAAAGTTGGGCCCATGTGGTGGCGGTGCCGTATCCCGGCCGATGCCAGTCAACCAAATGATGAATCTCTGCAAGCTCATTGCTGTCAGCACCGCGCAGCTCCTTCGGCGTACCAGTGCAGTGGTGAAGCTTCCTGCGATGAAGCAGCAGCGGTAGTAACCAACGACCTTGGACATCT
The DNA here is from genome assembly GCF_001879475.1 of Ipomoea nil. Classification (NCBI taxonomy): domain Eukaryota; kingdom Viridiplantae; phylum Streptophyta; class Magnoliopsida; order Solanales; family Convolvulaceae; genus Ipomoea; species Ipomoea nil. Next base: position 1,514,521 of record NW_017619598.1, read on the forward strand.
CTTTCTCTCTCTTCCTTTGTCTCCCTCCCTCTCTCGTCGACGGCAGCACCGCACCGAGAACAGCAGCAGCATCCACCATCTACACACCTCTTCTCTCGCCGGCGTTGACAGCAAGTTCTGGATGTCGGCGGTGAATTTGGCGACTCTGGCATACCAGTGCATCAGCGAATTAGAAGCGGCAGTGACGGACGGTTGGAGAAGAACATGAAAGGCGAGAAGATTAGGTCATTAGGGAGAAGATAGTTGACTATGTTGATGGAAAAAAAAAAAAAAGAAAGGAAAAAATCCATGTCATCAAATTATCACTTGCAACTTGTAGGTAACCTATGAAATGTTCTAAATGGAAAAAAATAATTGGTTTGTGGATTGAAATGGATGTTATGAAAGTTCAGGGTGCGGCATGAAGAATCAGTTATAGTTTATAGTGCGGGATGACACTTTAGCCAAAGAAAATTGAAAAAATATCAAATAAGCGACTATAAAATGATATAAAGGGTGTGTTTGGAAACCCAGGAAATAATTTCTGGAAATCATTTTTCGGGTTTTGAGTGTTTGGTAAGTAGGAAAACATTAAAGTCAATGGAAAATAAAGTTGGGTTAATGGAAAATAGAGTCGTTATGGAAAATGACTTCCCCCTTTTTTAAGGGGAAGTCATTTTCCGCTTCAACCTTCTTCTCCGCTTCTCGACATCACTTCTTCGCTTCTGGACATCGCTTCATGGCTTCTCGACATCGGAAAATGATTTTCGACTTGGAAACGCCTAGTTCTGGATTCAAGTCGGAAACCAAACTGGTTTCCGGCTTGGAAATGTAGATTCTGGATTTTCAAAGCCTAGTTCTGGATTCAAGTCGGAAATCAAACTGGTTTCTGACTTGGAAATCCAGAAATTGGAAATCCAAGTCGGCGACATGGAAATCCAAAATCTGTGTTTCCAAGTCACGACTTGGAAACCCAGATTTTGGATTTCCATGTCGGAAACCAAATTGTCAGAAACCAATTTGGTTTCCGACTTGGAAAACCATATTCTGGATTTCCAAGTCGGAAATCAATTTTGGTTTCCGACTTGGAAAACCAGAAATCGGAAACCATTTTGGTTTTCGACTTGGAAAACCAGAAGTCGGAAACCAGATTGGTTTCCTTGACCAATCTGGTTTCCAGCCGACCCAATGAGTACCCTCAGTTGGAACTGCCGTGGTTTGGGTAATCCACGGATAGTTCGTGAAGTGGTGAACCTAGCGTCTCGTAAGAAACCCGATTTTGTATTTTTGATGGAAATCAAGGTGGGACGGATACACGCTGAACGTATTCGTGTCAAGCTTGGTTTTAATGGTCTCTTCTATGTTGATTCAATTGGGCTAAGTGGTGGTTTAGTTTGTTAAGGAGGAAGAATAATACTGCAAGGCTGTTGAGTTATTCCCGGAATCATGTGGATGTTGAAGTAAGCATGATTGGTTTCCCCAACTGGTGTATGACTTGTTACTATGGGTTCCCAGAGCGAAACAGGCGAAATAATTCTTGGGAGCTTCTAAAATCACTTGCACCCATGTCGGATCTCCCGTGGGTTGTATTAGGTGATTTTAATGACCTCCTTTATCAGTATGAGAAAAGGGGTGGAAACCCACATCCGGATGGCCTCCTACGCGGTTTTGGGGATGTTGTTGATGTTTGTGGACTATCTCAGATGCCTATGGAGGGTTACCAATTTACATGGGAGAAAGGGAAATGTACGACTAACTGGATTGAGGAGAGACTAGACAAGGTATTGATTACAGATGGATGGAAGGAAAATATGCCAGGGGCCACAGTCACTAATCTATTGACCCGCTATTCAGACCATTCTGCTCTTTTCTTGGGAATCCAAGAATCCCGTAGAGTGGGAGGGACTGGTAGGAGGGGTTTTCACTTTGAGATGGCATGGTTGCACGATGAGGGGTGCAGAAATGTGGTGGAAAAGTCATGGGGGAAGGAAGGCATAGGGGTTTGCAAGATTGTATTAAGCTATGCGGGGATCGTTTGACACGATGCGGTGGTGACCGTTTTCATAAGTTTGGTGAACAGCTACTGAACCTCCGGAAAGAACAACTACATTTGAGGGGGCGCACGAATCCAGCTTCACTGGCAGAATTCCAGCGTCTGGAGGAGCAGTTAAGCCGCATTGAAACCCAGGAGGATACTTACTGGAGACAGAGAGCCAAACAGCATTTGCTCAAGGATGCTGACGCCAGTACGAAATATTTTCACAGGTATGCCTCTCATCGTAAAAAGAAAAATACTTTAACTAGGCTTATGAATGATTCTGGGGATTGGGTGGAAGGGGAGACCATGAATAACGTTATTTTGGAGTATTTTAATACTATTTTTGGCTCTAGTAACCCTGAGAATGGAGAAAGTTTTTTTCGAAAGAATTACTCCACGGGTTACTCGGGTACAAAATAAATCTCTGCTCCGGCCGTTTCAAATTGAGGAGGTCAAATCTGCACTATTTTCAATGTATCCAAATAAAGCACCTGGGCCTGATGGAATGAATCCGGGGTTCTACCAACACTTTTGGGATGTGGTAGGTGGGGATGTCTCTCGATTTATAGTTGAATGTCTTAACTCTCGGGCTCTCCCAACTGGTCTGAATGACACTGATGTTGTTTTAATTCCTAAAAAAAAAAAAAAAAAAAAAAAAAAAAAAACCACCCCTGAACGAGTGACTGATTTAAGACCTATAGGCTTGAATAATGTGGTGTATAAAGTTATGACTAAGATGATTACGAACAGGATGAAGCCGCTAATGGATGGAATAATATCTGACTTGCAAAGTGCTTTTATTCCTGATAGACTGATTACAGATAACATCCTAATAGCTGCAGAGGTTAAGCATTACTTGAACATGAAACAGTGTGGGGCTGTTGGCTGGGGAGCTCTTAAGTTGGACATGGCTAAGGCCTATGACCGCATGGAGTGGCCTTTTGTATGTAACATGCTGTTGGCCCTGGGATTTTATGGTAGATGGGTGGAGCTTATTATGACCTGTGTAACTACAGTATCTTACAGTTTCTTGCTCAATGGCTCTCGTAGTAGTCATGTGGTGCCAACACGGGGTTCGAGACAAGGTGACCTGCTATACCCCTACTTATTTATTATCTGTGCAGAAGGACTTTCTCTATTACTCCAGCAGGCGCAGATTAGTGGCAGCATACACGGTTGCAGGGTAGCTAGAGGTCCCCCCTATTTCTCATTTATTCTTTGCAGATAATAGCCTATTATTTTTTAAAGCCAATGCTCAGGAGGCTGGTGAAATCAAATGTTGCTTGTCTGTGTATGAGAACTTATCTGGAGAAGTGGTGAACTATCACAAGTCTAGCATATGTTATAGCAAGAACACACAAGAGGAGGACAGGGAGGAGGTGGCTCAAATATTGGGGGTGGTGCAGGCTCCTAATTTTCGCAAATATCTGGGGCTCCCCTCTTTTGTTGGACGAAACAAGAAGGCAGCCTTTTCCTACATTGAAGATAAAATCAAGCAGAGGATTTGCTCCTGGAATAAGAAATTGCTCTCGCAGGCTGGTAACGAAATCCTGTTGAAAAGCGTGGCTCAATCTATGCCTACCTTTTCAATGAGTGTTTTTTACTACCTATATCTGTTTGCACAGCTATTGAGCGAACCATGAATCGTTACTGGTGGGGATCAGGTTCGAAACGGGGAATCCACTGGAAGGCTTTGGGATAAATTATGCATCTCAAAGAAGTATGGTGGTTTGGGTTTTAAGGATCTTCGTGCCTTTAACCTGACTATGTTGGGTAAACAAGCATGGCGATTTTTTACTAAACTAGACTCTTTGGTTGCACGGGTATATAAGGCCAGATACTTCCCTAAAGGAACTTTTTCTGAGGCATGTTTAGGGAATAACCCCAGTTTCTGTTGGCGTAGTATTATGGCAGCGCATGGCGTAATTCGTAGTGGTGTAACGCAGAGAATTGGAAATGGCGAATCCACGTTAATTTGGGACCATCCCTAGCTCCAGGGTGATCAGGATCCAATGATACAATAGGGTGATCAGGATCCAATGATACAAAATTACAAACTGAGATGCCCCGCAGTTGACTGGAGCTAGAGTAGTGTGTTTGATCGATGAGATTACTGGTTCAAGGGATCATTCTATTCTGTCTGATATTTTTATCCCTTCTGATGTGGATCGCATAATGAAAATCCCTATTTCCCCGGATTATGAAGACTCTTGGTATTGGCATGGTGATCCCAGAGGAAACTATTCTGTTAAAAGTGGCTACAGACTCATTGTTGGAAATTATGAGGCTAATGAGGGCCCTTTTGATAAATGGCTCAATCTTTGGAAGCTTAAAATCCCCAAAATAGAAAACCTTTCTATGGAGAGCTTTGTGTGATATCCTCCCCACTACCAATAATTTGCTTATAAAGAGGGTGGAGGTTGATCCCACTTGTGCCATGTGTGGTATCTCTCACGAAAATGTTATGCATTCTTTGGTGTTGTGCAATTTTGCAACCACCATTTGGAGTGAATCCCACCTTCCAATCCCCAATGTTGTGAATGTTTTTCATGTTCGGTTTGATGAAGTTATGAATATTTTAGACACTAATGGGGTGATGTACGCAGCTGCAATTTTATACTATCTTTGGAAGGCGAGAAATGGGGCAGTATGGGATGCTTGTATGCCGGCGCCAAAGAAACTCCTAGTCATTGCTGCCGCCACGCTGCATGCATGGTGTGCTGTGCACCCGAACGCCAACCTTCATCAACCTGCTGCCGTTTCGTCTATTCATACGTCCACTACTGGACCAGCCGTGAATAGCACAGTAACGACGACAAGTACAGCTGCCTCACTGCCGCGATTATGCCGATTTGATGCTGGCTATCATCATTCCACCAACAGAGCCACGGTTGGGGCGGTAATATTGGATGGGGATTGAAATTATATCTCGGTCTTCAGTGCTATACTCCCGGATTGTTTCTCACCCCTCATGGCCGAGACATATGCGTGCAAGGAAGCCTTGTCGTGGTTAAGAAACCGTGGGGAGTGGTCTATCAAGCTATTCACAGATTGTTTAACTTTGCACCAATATTTATCCTCTACAACCACTACGGTTCGCTCGTACATTGGCTATGCTATTGATAGTTGCAAATCTTACTTATCTTTGTTTGATAGGTACTCCTTTAGTTTTATTCCTAGAGCGGATAATTTAATAACTCATACTTTAGTTTCGTTAGCTTTTGATCAGAATATTGCTATGTATTGAGACTCCGTCCCTCCAGACTCTATTACAGCTTATCTCCAATACTAGTTTTTTACGTGCATGCATTGCGCGATTGGGATAATGCCCAATGTTTTTCTTAAATAAGTATTTTAAAGTATATCAAGACAAGATTATATTGGAATCGTTCATGCATAGATAATTGAATGTTGAATTTACGTATTTAAATTGGTAATTCTAAGTTTACAAATGCAAGATAATATAGTCAAGATTGATTATACTTGTCAATAAAATAATTGTATGGGTATGGTTGAAACCAAATACGGGACATAAGGGAGAGCAAATAAAAATTAAAGCATAAAATATTAAATATATACTAATATTGTTTGGGGAAATTTCGGCAGTAGGATTTGTGGTTAGAGTTCTATTAAGACTTTAATATTAGAATTAGATTAATGTTGTAGTTATAAATCTATATTAGACTTTAATATTAGAATTAGACTAACGGTGAATTAACGGTACTTAATGGAAAAGTTAACGGATCAGATAATCATATAATTAAGGATAAATTAAAAAATTTCAAGGAAAAAATTAAAATCTGAACAATCGGAACTATTCATTATATTTAATAATTTGACGATCATTTTTTTCTACCCAATGTTTATAATTAAATAAATATTTGAAAGTATATCAATGCAAGATTATATATGAGAAGTTCAACATAAGTAATTTAATGTCTAATTTGTTTATTTAAATATGTAATTCATAGTATATGAATACAATGTAATATAGGAGATTCATTATAATTGTTACTAAACTTTTTTTTTAAATAGTAATAAAGTATTTTTGTTGCAAAAAGTTCTAATATATTTAATAAATGCACATATATACAAGATCAATGAATGAATCAACGGTACCAGTCCTTTAGGTGTTTTGCTCAGTGTTCATTTAGTTCAACCATTATTGTTGAATAAATTATTATGGATACAGAAATTCCTAATTTAAGGAATTTAGATGTAGTAAAAATTTAAAATTTTTAATTATAATATAACCCAAAGATATTGGACGATGGGAAAATATGATGTAACCCAAAGATCAAAATGCTAAAGAAAGTGTTTTGGTTATTCAACAGTTTGAAGCAACAATTTGTTCCAAACCACTGAAAATACAAATATTGCAGTTTACAATATTTTCACTTAGCGTTTTTAGAATGATTTCCCCAAAACACATCTATATTTTAAAAAAATTATTATTAAAACAATTATTATTATTATTATTATTATTATTATTATTATTATTTATTTTATTTTATTTTTGGAAAAGAAGGAGGGGTTAACCCGGATGTAAAAACGTTAGGCATTCGTTCTGCCCACTCTAATCTGTGGAGATCCACGATCGCGTGTGGCTCCGGCCATGTCTTCCCACATAACATCTTCAATGATCTGGGCCATAACAACAAGATCCTTCGTTCATAAATCGTGCAAGAGGGCAGCCGCGACGAGGCGATCGGCCACCTGGTTTTGCTCACGAGCCACGCACTTGAATTCCAAAGCCTGGAAGTTTCGGCTCTCATGCACACATAGGCGAATGATATTATCGCATCCCTCGTACCCTTGGTTTTCTCCTGTTAGACTGTTGATCGTACTCAGAGAATCGCTTTCAATGATTAGGTTGCGTACCCCCCAATGAACTGCCATCCGCATCCCCTTAAGCACAGCCCATTCCTCCGCGACGTCCGCTGAGCAAGCTCCAATATTGAGCGTGAAACCCCTTTTCCAATCTCCATGGTGGTCACGAAGAACTCCACCACAACCTGCTCTTGCGCCCATATCCTTACAACAGCCGTCAATGTTCACGGAGAACCATTATGCCCAGCTACTCGTAAGTGTTTGATGCGCCGTGCCCCGGGGCATGAGTTTTTCCCAGAACCCTGCAACGTCTACTCAACCTCTGAAGATATGGTCTAGCGTTTCCGGGGAACCTGCACAAGTAGAGCACATCATGTTAGTCGTAAAACCGCGTTTGTACCTTTCCACATTCGTCATTAGACGCCCGTGTTTCAACAGCCAGAGGAAATGGGTAATTCTGTTTGGGAGTCTCAGCTTCCATATGAGGTCCCAATCTCTGTCCACCGGTAAAGCAGCTCCCATGGTGAGAGAGTCGTAGACTGAACGGACCGAGAAGCTTCCATTCTGGTTGCCTGTCCAACCCCATTCGTCGTGCATTCACCGATCTTCTAGCAGCACTAGGCATGGAGCTTCGCAAACCAAGCTTTGTACAAGACGCTTGTGAGCATTTCCCACTTCCAACCACGACCCTTCTCCCAGTAGTCTACCACCGGCGCATACAACTCCGGTAGGCTTACCGGTCTCAGCGTGTGGTCAAAAAGCCTCTCACCATGCACCCAAATGTCCATCCAGAACTGTGTTTCCCTACCGTTCCTCACTTCCCTAGTTAGACCGCTTTCCACAATCGGCGCGACACTTTGTATTCCCCGCCACGCGTTAGACGACCTACGGCCTGCTTCCGCCGTGGGATACTTGGCTTCCAAAACTTTGACCAAAGTTGGTTATGCTCCTTCTTCATTCTCCATCCTAACTTCGTCATGAAGGCCGTGTTCGTGTCTTTAATCTTCCTTATCCCCAGGCCTCCTTGTCTCTTGTTCAGAGTAACCGTGTTCCAATTTATCAAACTTATCTTCCTCGACTCACTATCGCCTCCCATATAAAGCGTCGGATAAGGGCTTCAATCTTCAGGCATACGCCTTTGGGCAACTACATATGTATACCCTTGGGTCATTTTAAATGTTAATTTAAAAATCTAATTTTTTAAAATATCTTTTTACCAACCGTTGATATAATTCGCTGGTAAAATCCGCTAACGCTAACCGCCAACTACTGATTGTCAAACAAGGACATTGCAAGGTAGTTTCTCACTTCAATTTGCTGTGTGATTTGAATACTCTCTTTGTCAACAAATCTCTCAAGTAGTTAATATGACTTGCTTTATTAATTATGTTTTAATGCTATATACTTATTTACCAAGTATTTTATTAATACCATGAAAAAATTAAAAATTAAAAAAACATAATTAATAAAGCAAGTCATATTAACTATTTGAGGGATTTGTTGACAAAGAGAGTATTCAAATCACACAATAAATTGAAGTGAGAACTACATCGCAATATCCTTGTTTGATAATCAACAGTTAGCGGTTAGCGTTAGTGAATTTGACCAACAAATTATATCAACGGTTGGTAAAAAGATATTTGAAAAAATTAACCGTTTAGATTAACATGTAAAATGACCTAAGGGTATAGATAGATTTAATAATAATAATAATTATAATAATTATTATTATTATTATAATTATAATTATAATAATAATAAGTATAATAATTGTTATAAAAAAATTAAAAATATATAATTAAGCCAATCATATTAACTATTTGGGGGATTTATTGACAAAAAGAGTATTCAAATCACACAACAAATTGAAGTGGGAAACTATCTCGCAATGTCCTTGTTTGACAATCAACCGTTAGCTCTTCAATATTAGTATATATTTAATATTTATGACCTAATTTTTATTTGCTCTCCCTTATTTCCCGTATTTGGTTTCAATTATACCTATACAATTATTTTATTGACAATTATAATCAATCTTGACTATATTATCTTGCATTTGTAAACTCAGATTTACCTATTTAAATACGCAAATTCAACATTCAATTATCTATGCATGAACAATTCAAATATAATCTTGCATTGATATATTTTATAGTACTTATTTAAAAAAAAAAAACATTGGGCATTATCTCAATCGCGCAATGCGCGTAAAAAAACTAGTAATTTAATAAGAGTAAAATAGAGTACTAATTATGTTAACGACTTTGATTGGGATGAAGTTCGAACCTAAGACCTTTCTTATTTAATCAATGAGTAAGTTAACGGTGAACTAACAGAAATTAACGAAAAAGATAATATTTAACGAAAAAGTTAACGAATAATCATATTCATTAAGGATAAATTAGAAAATCTCAAGGAAAAATTAAAATCTGATCAATCTGAGTCATTTATTTGATTAAAAAATTTGATCGCCATTTTTCTACCCATTATAGGCCTAACTCTCTTGGCTCTTATTAGTATAGTAGATAGTAGATAGTAGATATACCGCATTGGCTTGGTTTTAAAAAAAAAAAAAAAACAAGAATTGGTTCATTGAATAAGTAAAAAGTTATGTAATTATACAAAATAACTTGTTGCTCCGATTAATAGTTTATTGATAATCACTCAATTGCAGTTATTTTTACTTTCATATTTATAGTATTTTTGCTTGTCTTTTAATAAGTTTAGTGAAATTGTGCTTAATTGGTTACCATTTGATTTTGAGGAGTTTTAATGGAAAAATGAAAATTTTGGACAATTGGGGTATGCTATTAGTATTTTAGTCCCATCTTTCTCATGCATATTCGAAATTGGAGTGATTAAAGACTATAAAAAGTTGGTTTCAAAAAAAAAAAAAAGACTATAAAAAGTTACGACATCCTTTATGACTTTCATTCTTTGAGATTTAGAGACTCGAAAGAGATCAAAGGTAAAAATGGCAACAGAAATCAACACACTTTTGTGACACGACCATGTCGTTAGAGTGATGCTAACTTTTGCGAGCGAGTTTTGAAAATTGTAACAAAAAAGGGAAACACCTCGATACATAGTCTCGTCAATGGGGTGGTGTTGATTCTTGCGTGCAAGTTCCTGCTATGTTACGGATTCACTCTCTTCAAAAGGAGCAACTGATAGTAAGAGGCTGACTTCCCCCGATAGGAAATGCTAGCAGTGGATGCTCATCCTTGACATCTCCGATGCCCCCTATGTGGAAGGCCATATCGGAATAGACACACACTTACACCGTCATGCATACTATGGCAACAAACATGACTTTAGTGGAGGAGCAACCAATAAGCATCACCAAAAACTCTTGAAGGGTGACTATTCTCCTTCAGAACCAAGAGAGGAAGATCAATGACCTAACCGAGAAGGTAGAGAGCGAGAAACACAGCAAAACGAGCCGAGCTTCTGGGAAGTAGCCCAAGGTTCAAGGAAAAGTCACCTTGCAATCACCAACTCACATGGGGCCAGTTGTGGTGCTAGAGGAAGCTGCTTCTCATCCCCAATAACGGAGAAGAGCATACCTGTCATCGAGGGCATGATATCGGTGAATGAGTTGAAGGATTACATTATGGGTCTCTCAAAGGAAAGTTCAATAAGGGTCAACCCTCATACACTTACACCAAGCCTCAGGCTTTTAGAGGATTGAAGAGTTGAAAACACCATTTGACTACTAACTTCGTAAGTTCCAAGAGTTTGATGGGAAATGCAATCCAAGGTAGTACATCGCCCAATTTGTGGAAACTTGCAATGATACTGGACATATAGAGATCTTCTTGTCAAATAGTTTGTCCGCTCTTTGAAAGGCACTCCATTTGATTGGTACACCGACTTAGAGCCTGGTTGCATTGATGGTTGACATGAAATGAAGCGCAAGTTCTTAACCCATCTTTATATCACAAGAAAGACTGATAGCTTCTTAGAACTTATCACCACCTGCCAATGGAAGGGTGAAAGTTTGGCCGCTTACATTGAAAGATGGATCGGAGGGAGTTGTGTTTGAACTGCAAGGAAAAGGTATCACAAGCTCTTCAATTGAAATTTTAATCCAAGGCATTCATTTTGAACTCTCTTATATCCTCCAATGGATCAAGTCAAAAACCTATGAGGAATTATCTAGCCACGCTCAGGATATGAAGTTTGGCTACACAACGGAAAACTGTCTTTTTGTGTTTGGTTCTTTTTTTTTTTTTTTTTTTTTTTTTTTTTTTTTTTTTTTAAATTAATACTGCATAGAAATAAAACTCAAGTCTTACAGGGATGGCCCTAAAGTGACTACCCCAAATAAAAAGCAGTCTAGCTCTACTTTATTGGTGCACTAACTGCTATGTACACAAAACTATTTAGTAAGTAAGGCCCTGAGGGCTCAACATATCAAAAGATGCTCATCTAGTAAATCCTAGCCTCAAAAAGCCAAACTCCTCTCCAAAACCATTCACAAAAGTGAGCTCCCCGTCCCACACAAGGGATGGGACCAATGCCTTAAACTAGGAGATCCATATCTACCCGACCACCCTTAAGCCCAAGTCCCATCCCCACCGGCACAACGTACTGTGTTTTAGGCCCGGGGAAACTTGTAGGGACCCGACTTAAGCAATGGTGCTCTCCCACCTTCCACCCTCGTGCCAAGGACCCACCCCCCACGGCATAACGTACTATGTTTTAACCCGGGGAGGCTTATCGGATCCCGACAGGAGCAATGGCTCTCTCATCCACCACCCTTAAGCCAAGGATCAACTCCCTCGGCACAGCGTACTGTGTTTTAGTCTGGGGAGTTTTTAGTGTCTCGACCTAAGCAATGGTTCCACCAACTCTCATCATCCCTTCCTCCCTTTATTTCTTTTTTTTTTTTTTTTTTTTTCCTTCAACTTCAAAATTTTAAGCCTCAAGCTTTCAACTCCCCCTTTCTCTTTTCTTTATTCAAGCAAAATCATTATAACCAAACCACCTAAGAGGATCTCACTTGTTCTAGACACTCCCAACTCAAAGTGTATGCCATACTTGGAGCTCACCCTGATTCAGCCAATCCAACTCAAGCCAGATTGACATTTCAAGGCTAGGATCAACTAAAAGGGCCCCCCTTTGATAGGTAAGCCCCCAGCCAAAACCAAGTACAGTAAATAGAGCTAAGAGCATCATAAGAAAATAAACCAAGAGAGCCTCATTTCCACACTAAACCATAGTGCAGATCAGCTCAAATAGCAACGCTGCACTGTCTTCCGCCACTTCTGCAACTTTGTAAAATTCTTTTTGAATTCCTGCTGTGTTTAGTTCATTTTCCAGAAAATGAGTAGAAAAATGAAAAGAATTGAATACTTTAAAATTTTAATTGTTTGATACTTTTGATAAAATCATTTTGTGAATAAAATCCTTATATATGTATGTACGTATGTATGTATGTACATACTACACAGTAATATATATTCATATATATATATATATATATATATATATATATATATATATATATATATATATATATATATATAGGCTGCGAATCCGGTGCAACCCTTATTATAAATGAAATCGTGAGATCTCATAATAACCATTGATACATTCCCCATCAATGGATGAGATTAGATTATATATGATCTTCAAGTAAATAAGTGTTAAGACTTAGTCTGATTGGTAGTTTTGTATTGGCCTAGTCTTATGTTATTGTTATAACTGTCTCCCTTTTATTGTTTCCTGTACTCTATTTATTAGTTAGTTTTCCCAGTGAATAAACTACACATATTCAAGCTCTCACATGGTATCAGAGCCAGAACTCTAACGAGATATATATATATATATATATATATATATATATATATATATATATATATATATATATATATATATATATATATATATATATATATATATATATTTTTCCGCTTCCCAATTTCTTCTTCATGGCTGCCCTTCATGGGGCCGTATAGTTTCCTTAAAAGCTAAGCTAGCGAAGAATCCTAAAGCCAACCGGTCTGTTGAATCATATATGCGAGAGATGAGAGCCATTGCGGATGATTTGGCCCTTGCTCAAAGTCCGGTTACCGAAGAAGACCTTGTTGTGCATATATTCACACAGCTTGGTGATGAATATAACTCTATTGTAGCGGCTCTCCGCGTACGTACAGACACCATTTCGTACGGGGAGCTGCATGATGTTCTCACCGATTATGAAAGGTTACTCAAAGATAATGAAATTGCTGCACAGGTTCATATGCCTACAGCCAACGTGACACAACGGCGTTTCAATGGTCCCGCTGATGCTCAGTTCCAGAGTAATAATCGGCGTGGCAGAGGTGGCTCCACCAATGGGCGACAGAGTCAAATGAGACATACCGGTAATCGTCCTGCAAGATTTTGCAATTACTGCGAGTATCCCGGGCATGATACGAAGTTTTGCTGCAAACTAGCCAAATTCTTGCGGGAAAATAATGTGGTTGTTGTTGAACTACAAAATTCAGGCCGCCAATCGCCTACGGTGCACACTACATCTACTACTGCCATGCCGAGTCCCTCGTGGCTAATGGACTCTGGGGCATCGCACCATACAGTCAATCATCCAACGTCCCTACACACACTGTCCGATTACACTGGACCTGATGAGATTCTGTTGGGGGATGGTAAGTCTCTTAATATTACACATACTGGGTCAGTTTCTTTATCGTCAAAATTTCGACCCCTTCTCTTGTCTGATGTCTTATGTGTTCCAAATTTACAAAAGAAATTGGTTTCGGTGTCCAAACTTTGTAAAACTAACAACGTCTCTGTTGAATTCTTTGACACTTATTTTCTTGTTAAGGATCGACTATCGGGAACACCTCTCATGCAAGGTCCGGTCGTGAATGACATTTACACTCTGCCTGTCCGAAGGTCTCAAGTCAATGTTACCGCCAAATCCTCCCTACCAACACGGCATCATCAGTTTGGGCACCCAAGTCATAAAATCTTGGTCTCTATACTTAGAAGCAATAATACAAACTTTAATCCTCGTGAACTTCAGTCCTTTTCATGTACTTCCTTCCATATGAATAAAAGTCACAAATTACCTTTTTCTTTTAATTCTATGTCCAGCTCTCAACCATTGCAACTCATTTATACAGATGTGTGGACCTCTCCGGTTATCTCTGTAGATGGCTATAAATATTACGTTAATTTTGTAGACCATTATACAAAGTACATTTGGTTGTTTCCTCTAAAACTAAAGTCTGATGTTCATGTTGTGTTTCTTCAGTTTAAACGTATGGTTGAAAGCTACTTTGGTTATACAATCATCTCCGTATTTTCTGATAATGGGGGTGAGTACACCAAATTAACTCCAATTTTTAATAGTTTAGGGGTTTCACATTTTACATCTCCTCCCCACACTCCTGAACATAATGGCCCTGCTGAACGCCGGCATAGGCACATTGTGGAGAGTGGTATGGCGTTGTTACATTATGCGTCCATGCCCTCTTCCTACTGGTCTTATGCCTTTCAAACGGCGGTTTACTTAATCAATAGAATGCCCACGGCAATTCTTCATCATTGCTCGCCTTATCAAAAACTGTTTCATAAACATCCTAATTACCAAAAGATTCAACCTTTCGGGTGCTTATGTTTTCCGTGGTTAAGGCCTTATTTTCCTGCCAAGTTAAAACCAAAATCCTTGCCCTGTGTCTTCTTAGGATACTCTTTAACGCAATCTGCCTATAAGTGTTTAGAGCCATCCAGTGGTCGTGTATATGTTTCGCGTCATGTGTCCTTTGTTGGTAATGAGTTTCCTTTTAAAACTCTTACTCCTAATAGTGTTTCACCTGCGTCTCCTATACTGTCGCCACCTCCTATATATTACAGTTTGGACCCATCTCTGCCTCCCGCTATTTCGTGTCCAGTAAATCACTCTACACCAAATTCCCTATCTGTATCTACTGTTCCAGGTTTACAGGTGGTTGCTCCACAACTGCCGGCTGCTGCATCGACACCCTCTGAAGTTCCGGCGCTTGCAGCGGAGACTTCTGCAATTTCGGGCGCTGCAGCGTCGACTTCAGGGGTGCCGGATGTTGATGTTCCGGTCGCGACGGCTACGAGTGGTCCAGAACTGGCTACTGTAATGCCGGTTACGGATGTGCCTGGTTTGTCGGCAACAGCTGCGGATGGTTCTGGTCTTTTGGGTGTGGTGTCTGGATCAGAGGATGTTTCTAGGCCACCATTACCGCGTGGAGTGCACGGGATTTCCACCACGGCCTCTCAAACTCCTGCGGGTTCGTCTCAGTCTTTGCACCAGAATGATCAGCCGCTTGCTTCGTCTAGGCCGCGGCGTCAACGGTGCCCGAATCCCAGGTACTTTGGTGAAAAATTTGTTAATTTGACAACTTTGCATCCTGTTGCCTCGCCTATTGAACCGCGCACAGTGGTGCAAGCCTTAAAGAATGATATGTGGCGTGCGGCTATGGCGGAGGAGTTTGGTGCATTGGTGAAAAATTCGACGTGAGAGTTAGTGCCACGGGCTAATCATGATGTCGTGGGCTGTAAGTGGGTCTTCAGAGTGAAGCGTCGGGCTGATGGTTCGGTGGACAGGTTTAAGGCTCGACTTGTCGCTAAGGGCTTCTTACAGGAACCTGGCCGGGATTACTTCGAGACTTTTAGTCCCGTGGTGAAACCAGTAACGGTACGTGTTATTCTCAGTATTGCTTTGTCACGGGGCTGGGTGTTGCGTCAGTTGGATGTCAACAACGCATTTCTGAATGGTACGTTGTTTGAGGAGGTTTACATGGCTCAACCGGCTGGTTTTGTTGATCAGGAGTTGCCTGATTACGTTTGCAAATTACAGAAAGCAATTTATGGGTTGAAGCAAGCCCCGCGGGCTTGGTATTTAGAGCTGTCTAAATTTCTAATTTCGTTTGGTTTTAAAAAATCTGTATCTGATTCATCCTTATTTGTTTACTGTGCTGGAAGTGTGACTCTGTATTTTTTGGTGTATGTCGACAATATCATACTCACAGGAAATAATGATGCTTTCATTAGAGCCTTTGTTTATCGTCTGTCTGATCGGTTCTCTCTTAAGGATTTGGGGCCATTGCACCACTTTTTGGGTGTTGAGGTTGTTCCCACTGTAACTGGTCTATTTTTGTCGCAGAGTCAGTATGTGATTGATATTTTAGAGCAGTTTGGTATGACGGGGGCGAAGGCAGTGTCCACTCCGATGTGTACTTCTGTGGACTTGTGTGCAGGTGTTTCTTCGGCGTTTGATGCTACAGAGTATCAGCGTGTAATTGGTCGTTTGCAGTATTTGGCCATTACCAGACCCGATGTTTCGTTTGCCGTGAATCGTCTCGCACAGTTTATGGCTTCGCCTACTGAGTGCCATTGGCAGGTTGTGAAACGGATTCTACGTTATTTGAAAGGTACTTTATATTTTGGTTTGCACTTTCGTCGCGGTTGTCCACTTTCTCTTGTGGCTTACTCGGACTCGGACTGGGGTGGTATCCGGGACGGAGGTCGTTCCACCACGGCTTATTGTGTGTTTTTTGGCTCTAATCTTATCTCCTGGAAGTCTGCGAAACAACGCTCGGTATCTCGGTCCTCCACTGAAGCCGAATTTCGAGCGCTTGCCAACTCTGCTGCTGAAGTTATGTGGGTCCAGAATTTGTTGCCTGAGCTTGGTGTTTGCATGCGGGCTACACCGGTTTTGGTAAGTGATAATCTGAGTGCCTCGTACGTGTGCAAGAATCCTGTGTTCCACTCTAGGATGAAGCACTTGGCCCTTGATTATTTTTTTGTTCGTGAACAAGTTACTTCTGGTTTCCTGCGTGTTACCTATGTCAAGTCGTCTGAGCAAGTTGCTGATCTCTTAACTAAGCCATTGGGGCATCGTTTGTTCTCTGGTTTTCGGTCCAAGCTTGGTCTCGTTGATGGAGCCTCAATCTTGCGGGGGCGTGTTAAGACTTAGTCTGATTGGTAGTTTTGTATTGGCCTAGTCTTATGTTATTGTTATAACTGTCTCCCTTTTATTGTTTCCTGTACTCTATTTATTAGTTAGTTTTCCCAGTGAATAAACTACACATATTCAAGCTCTCACAATAAGGACATATTTTAAAGGAAAAATGATTAAATAGTATTTGGATGTAGTGGGTTATTTATGGATGTAATTGAATTGGAATCAATTGGAATATATTATGGCCCTTACGAATGGAAATAAATAATGAGACTTATTTATCAACATGTGGTGATACTTAATCCGGCGTGAAGGAGAGGGCGGAACACTACGAACCGACGGTAGTGTACAAACGAACAAGGGGGCAGGAGTAGAATTGTAGATTAACAATGTCGGCAAGCAACACAGGTATGTGCGTAACTGTGATATGGAATGTGCATTAGATGGTTTTTTTCATCTTTACCTGACTACTAGCCAAGCTACGGATGGCGAACTAAATGAAATGTGATGTGCACAGTAGTCTTCTTTAGGGGTGCAAATGTGAGAGATAGTCTTAGTTTTGATAAGTTTGGTGGGTGGCCGAAGTTAATGTGTGTGTTGTATTAGTCGGGTTGTTTTTGGTGAGTGCATGTTATAGTTCAGGCATATGCATATGGCGACGTTAAAGGGGTTGTGATGTATGTTAAAAAACGTAGCAACGACCGTACGGAATGGGAATTAGAAGTTGTTGCGGTAGAAAATGTGCAAAGTTTTTCGGGGGTAGAATGGATAGAAACTGTATTCGTTTGTGATAATTAGTTCGCCTAGCGTGTGCAAAAAGCATGGTATGGTGTGCGTCGTGGTAATGTATGCGTGTGCGTTTCGCTGTTCAGATTACAACGTTGATAAACCAAATATGCACACAGCGCAAAAATTTTTTGGAAAATATTCCACTGATAACGATACCTATGTGCTTGACAGGTGCACTACCAATGGACCAAGAAATTGAGGGTCAACACTGCGTTATGGATGTAACTCCTAATGGTACGAAGTTATGGTTAACGGAATGCGACCCATCGGTAAAACCATTTGAAGGGCCGAATTTTACAACAGTAGAAGAAGGCATTGAATTCTACACCAAGTACGCGTCTATGGTTGGATTTGACGTTCGGCGCAGTTCGGACAAAAAGAATAGACACGGAGTTATCTTGAAAAAGAAGTTGGTTTGTTCACGAGAAGGTTTTAAGCAAAGTAAATGTGCAGAAACCTCAAATCCAGAACAAACAAAGAGGACTTAAGCGTTGGCGCACCTCCAACAGAGTTGGGTGCATAGCGAGGATTGTATTCAAAAGAGACAGTGCCGGGAGGTACGAAGGGAAGACATTTATAGAGGAAATTAGATATTGGTCACTAAATATTCATTACCAACTGTGCAAAAGCTAACGTTGGGGCGAGCAAGAGCTTTGACATATACGCAGAGATGGTTGGCGGAGTTGAAAATGTGGGAGCAACACAGTTAGACTTCAAGAATTACAGGAGGGAAATTTTGGCATACATGAAAGGTGGAGATGTACAAATGGTAGTATCTAACTACCTTGATATCAAATCTGACTATAGCGACATGTATTTTGAGTACGAAGCAAATGAGAACGACCAATTGGCTCGAGTTTTCTGGGCGGATGGTGTTGCACGGAAGCAGTACAGTGCATTCGGTGATGTTGTCTCTTTCGATGCTACGTACAAGACGAACAGGTACAATAGATTAAAATAACAAAGATTGTTACTGCATGATAAATATGTGTGGCAACGTATGTGCATTGTAGGTATAGGTTTGTGCGTAGAAAGGGAAAATAATCAGGCTTGTGCAAGTGTAGGGTACTAAGAAATGCATACCTGTATAGTAGCGTGTGCAAAATCCTGATGTGGTAATTCTAAGTAAACATGTGTGTATATGTCTGTGCGTAATATGTACGGGGGTTAAATCGTGAGGGAAAACAACACGTCCATGTGACGATAGGGTTAAAAAAAATACAATAATTAAACTCGTTGCATGGGTTGTTGTACAGAGTATGACAAAAAAAATAAGAGTATAAAATAACCAGGACTACAACGCATACACTGAGCTGCCCACATGCACAGGATGACATTTTATTGCACAAACCAGTACCCGTGAACGCACCTGCCTAGACTTTCGTGAGGGAAAACAACACGTCCATGTGACGATAGGGTTAAAAAATACAATAATTAAACTTGAAGTAATCGAATAGTAAACGCACGACAAAAGGCAAAAACGCACACCCACTCGCCGAGACAATTAACAAACAGAACGTGACCTGAAGAACAGGAGACCGGAGAGTGTTACCAAATATGGGAGACAACTGAAACGTGCATTATGTTTATGGGAAAACAAAAATCATTCAATAAACAGCTAAGTGTATTTTAAACATGGAAAGATTGTTTTTATTGCAGTATAAAATTAAAGACTTCAACGAGTAGCAGCACTTGACCCCCCAATGCAGTTGACATTCGAAAGCCGATGAATGTTGCCATGGAACATCAAAATTTCATACAGGTAGCGTACACGTAAATCAACCAATGCACGAGCATCACCTCTACGGAGCCCACAGTCCCATGAAGCGTATGACTGGCCAACAAACGATTCCATGTGACGCATGACAAACACACCACAATCCACCTTATTCTTCGCGTCGCGCCATGGAATACGAACCCGACGAGGAATCAGCTTTGAAACCTTCACAAATAATGGTACGACCCCAACATCCTAAAAAAAAAACAAACAACAAATCTTGCTACAAAGAACAACAAAATATGTTAAAAAGGCATACGAAATAGTGCGGGAGTAGTACGTAGTAACCAAAAATTAAGTGGAGAAAACAATCGACAACATACCAGCACCGTGGGTGTGGCCCCATATTTAACAAGAGAGACATCCCCCGCCGAGGAATTATCAATAACATCAAATCTCATGCGTCTCAGATCAACTACAATCACATAGTAGTGAGCCGATTGAAGTATAGGGAAAAACAACTTCATCGATTAAAAAAAAAACCATAAGACAATTTAAGCACATAACTTAAATTCAAATACACAAATATGAGGAAGGGATGGGGGAAATAGTAGACGCATAAACCACCAAATGCACAAACATGACATGCACCAAGTCAAGTTCATCCCATGCACTATACGAAGACAACTTCAACTCCTCTTCCATATTCTCTGTAAACCGTTGCAACCGATGACCACGTAGCCCCGAAACATCCACAACAGTAAACAACTACAACACAATTGCAATTGAAACCATAAGTTTGAAACCGAGAATGTGAGCTAAAAATGTAAAAAATGGGAAAGGGAAAACAACCGTTGTCGCAGGTGACACGAATAATCTAGATGGTACACCAATAGCCTTCGTCCTTTCCCTAGCGTTCAAAACACACGCCCAAGCATTGAAAACACCCACGAGCACTTCATTACCTTCCAACAGCGAAACAAAATCTGCCCGACATGCTGACCGACCAGAATAATTAAACAACTCCACATCCCTACATAAAAAAAAAAAAAAACAAAAAAACTGTGAAAACCGCAATTCAATTGATAAAATATCGAGCGAATGAAGGTTTGTACATGTCAGAAGTAACGGATATAGCAATCCAGTCATAAACATCTTGATGAGCAGGCTTGTGCACAGGTTGCATGTACACAGCGAGTGCGCGTTTCCGAGGTGCATAAGAATTCATATCTAGCGTACGCAACGCACAAACATTCCCGACAGCTGGACGTGAAAGCTTAGAGGGGGCAAGACACTGCGGTGGATTATTTGCCCCACTAGAGGGAGGCGCTACTAGAAGAAGTCGGGAACACAGAGTTAACAGACAATAAACATGGAAATAATGTTTGGAAATGGCAAAACCACGATGTTAACAACTACTGAGGACGCGTATAACACCTCATCGGGAGTAACATGTGAATTGAGGCCCTGATTGGAAACTCCCCGACATTAGCCATCATGACCAAGAGAGGCAGTTGCACGGGCCGCAGAAAATGGCCCGTGGGGTGGATTGACCTACAAAGTGAATTGAAAGCACATGACAGTCACAATTGTAAAGAAATAATTTGCAACACTATGTTACAGTACAACGCACAAACCGAATATCAGATCCGCACAAGGCGTAACTATACAGTGAACACACATAGGCAAAAGGTGACCGACACGTCATTAGCTAAAACCACATCATAAGATGGTATGATGTTAATGAATGACAGGAACCAACCGAAGCAAACTTACTACATCGCATGGGGTTGATGAAAACCCACGAGGCGTAACATTTGGAGAACGAAAGCCATGGTCACGGGCAATGGCATCCACAACAGCCCAGCATTGGGTAGGTAGATCTTGAGTCAACCCGAGAATGAACGACGGAATGTCAGGATCAACCTATATAATGGAAGTAAGATGTGATATAACGTAACAAAGCAACATAGCACACGTTAGGGAGGCAAAACGCACAGACCTACCAAGTAAAATTACATCCCAACATAGTGGCCGCGCATGACATTGTAGCATGACATTAATTTTGTGCAGCACAACAAATCAAAATGGAGACTAAACAACGCTAAACACACAGGTATAACCAATAACCACGACTGGGAGGGCCTTACATGTGTATTACTCAAGACTGTGCGTAGGGTACATAGAACGCATTGGCCATGCACACGGAGGTCCTAATTGGCACAAATGCCAACACAAGGATACGCACAACCATAGAGACAGTGACGCACAAGTCAAAGACTTACAACCACTAGCAGTCTGTACCATTGTGAAAAAAGATGGAGAGTGTACAAGCATACTTACTGCAACACGTAGGGCCGATGAACAACCCTGCGACATAATATTAGGAGTACGTAGGGAATATTCACGGGCAATCGTGTCCACCACCGCCCAACATTGGGTAGGCAGATCTTGAGAGAAACCAACACTGAACGATGCTAAGTAAACGATGGGATGGCTAAAAAGTGAGTAAGGCAAGAATCTCGCAAACCACTAGTACAAAAAAAACATAGAAGATTGACATTTAGCAACTGTTGTTATAAGAACGATTGTGTATTATATTCTTTATTAAAAAATTGCGACCGCAATTTTGTAAATTATTAATCAACAATCCGCCACTGTTATAAGATGAAACGGATGTGTTTTAAAAAAAGGCTTTTACTTCCGCCACCGTTCCTAACTGAAACGGTGGCGGAAAGTTTATAATTAAAAAAAAAAAATCATTCGAGACCAGATCTAGCTCCACCTCCACCGCGACGCAACCACCGCCAAGTTTATAATTAAAAAAAAAATATCATTCGAGACCAGATCTAGCTCCACCTCCACCACGACGCAACCACCGCCTCCACCGCCACAGCTGCCGACTCTCCCTCCCTCAGATCTGCCGGTCGGCGCTGCGCCGAAACCTCTTCCAAGACTTATGATTGCCCTGGCCTCTTCATTCTTCTCTGGACGACGGCGGCGGCAAGGAGAATGTCCGCCGCTGGTGAGGATGACGGCAACGGCGAGGAGAAGGTCCGGCAGAACCAAAGGCTCAAAGGTAACGACTTCTTTTCTTTTCTTTTGCAGTTTTCTTAAAATAAAGCTCAAATTTGTCTCCCCCGCCTTCAGATCTGTCTTCTACACCACTCCTTTGAGATATTTTCAAGATGTTGGGAAAACGTTTGAAGCTTGGGGAGACTGATACGCCCTTAATTGTAATTATGTAGTTTAATTAGGAAGAGTTAATTATGCTTTTAGAATTAGTAGGATAATTAGGAGGGTACAACTTAATTAGTGGGAGAGTTAATATTGTGCCTAAATTAGCATAGGGAAATTATGTATCATTACCTTGTATAGTTAGTATACTTTTAGTAGGTTAATTATTATAGATATTAGTAAATTAGTATAAATAGGCTATTGTATATGAAGATGAGAAAACAGAGAGAAATATAATGTTATTCTAGTCTTTTATATTGAAGAGTTCTTCATTTTCTTTCGCTAGCTATACTGTTTTCTTTTGGAGTTACCGTAACTCGAATACGGATTGGAAGCAGAAGCCTTCTCGAAAGGTTTCTTCCGTTGCGTACTAAATTTCAGTACGTAACATTGGTGCTTTCATTGCATCGAGCCTATCTTTTTTGTTATTTTTGCATACACAAAAGTCAAAACCTGGAAAAAAAAAAACAATTCCTTACGACATGCATTTGCATCTCTGTGTTCATCCCTGCGTCCACTTGCATCATCAATATCCACTCCCCAAGCAGACCACTTCAACCGGAGAATCAATAACATCCACCATTGCAGTTAGTCAAAAGAATTAAGGTTTTGTAGATACTTTCACTCAGTATATGTCCTCATTGTCACGGTATAGAATTAAGGTTTTGTAGATACTTTCACTCAGTATATGTCCTCCTTGTCACTGTATATTTAATTTCAATTTAGATAATATATTATTCAAATATTTTAGTTTCTACTTTTTATTACACTTTAAATTCATGGGTTTTGGATTGACATGTAGATTGTGACATTTACATATTTGGTACAAATTGTAAAAAGAAGAGGAGAAGAATTGAAAGACTTCATGAGGTTTTTTGATTCGTAATTTGTTGTAATTTTTTTTTTCTCTTCTGTAGCTTTCAATTATTTTTAATTTAGAACTGTAAATCTGTAATTTCATTTATTGTCTTTTACAAGTACTGTAGTAATTTCATAATGGTTGTGTGAGAATTGCACGGTGCAAAATGAATATAGTTTTAATTTTTATTTTAATTTTTATTTTTTAAAACAACGTCAGCGACAATGCAGGAAGTTGATTTTAAAAAAATAAAAAACAAAACCGCGACCATTCTCAGCTAAGAAAGGTCGCATATTATTGACATTACATGACTATTACAAAACGGTCGCGTAAAATCCAAGGTTTTCTGCAAGCCTGACATACACGACTATTGTACAATAGTTGCCTAATGTCTTTTACAACAGTTACGTATCTACAGTTTTGTACTAGTGTAAAACACTTAAAAGCTTTGTAAAGAACTTGTATTACTTGAATTCTTAGATGGTTATAAATGAGGTCCCTTGAGAGGTATTTATACCCATTCCACCCCTCAATGGATGATGGAGATCTACTTAATTATATGGCTAGGATTTACTCTCTAAAGTCCTCCCAAAATCTGTATACAAGCTTGAAGATTCTCTAAGGTTCTAGAATGTTCTAAGCATCTCTACGACCTCGAGTTGCTATATACATGCCTCTAGACTATTCTACAAAATATGAGATGCTATGTACAAGTGCTAGAAATCTCTAGAGTGATGTAGCAAACCTCATAAATGCGTAGCAAAGTTCGATGGCATTACATTTGTCTAACATTGGATAGGAAAGGGATGCAAGTTTACACTAATATATATACAATTATAATTTTTGAAGAGTTTCAATTGTATAGCATAATGGTTCTTTCTTACCCCAAAGGCTGAATTCCCAACCCTAAGGGCCCCCACACTCTGACCCGACAGAGCATGTGGAAGGATGTAAATCACGGTGACTCAATTGTATAACATAATGGTTCTTTCTTGTGTATATAGTAGGGAGTGCAAAACGAGCCCAAAAGCTTGGACTCATGTGCACTAGTAACCCAAACACATTTAATGTTCATCCACAAATTGACAATCCAAGCAAGTTATGGTTTTGCCAAATTTCATTTTTTTCCCTAACGGGCCGTTTGGTTCACGGAATGAATTTGGAGGGAATAGGAATGCTATTCCATAGGGAATAGAATAGGCAAGGAATAGAATAGGAATTGTATTCTGTTGTTTGGTTCGCTAAAGGAATAGACATTGGGAACTGTATTCCAATGTTTGGTTGGTTAAGGAATAGGAATAGAATATATGTTTAAAAGACATAAATGCCCTTGTACAAAAAAAATATTCTATTCCTGAGGACTCAGGAATAAGTTAATACCAGGGGGGGCCCTGGTATTAGCTATTACCTCATCTGAGGTAATAGCCTATTACTAGGAACAGTATTCCTAGTAATACACATTGTTACCAAACAGAAGAATAGGTCTGTTACTGGGAATGCTATGCCATTCCCAGTCTATTCCGTGAACCAAACGGACCATAAGTGTTGAGAACATGTGCTGCTTAGAGAAGCAACATATGTTTGCTATTTGAGCCATAAATGTTTTTTAAACGTTTATTGTTTGGACAAGTAAATGTTTGCAAAACCTCTACCGTGTTAAGTAGTACGGAGTATAAGTACTACAAAACTTCTATTGTGTAGTAGTACTTGTACTGTTTTTAAATTTGTGTTATATCTCCAATGTACTAGAAGTTGCAACAATGCTTAAAATTCAAATATGAAGGCTTAGAATTCAAAAACCCATAATACTTTTTTTTTTTTTACTCAAAAAGTAAGACCAACTTCCATGCAAAAGGAATTGCAACAAGCCAGAAACAAGTCTCAAATATGTTTGAACAAGTCTACACTTGCTACTCTTTGTCTTTCTACTTCTTCAATTAGAGATGTTGGTTGCTTAACATCGGTGTGTTGATTTTCTCCAACTTGTTGACTCAACTTCAAGATGTTGATTGATTGCAATATATTTCTCAAACAAATAATTACCCGGAGTATCGGGTTATTGATCCACAGGGAAGTGGGGCGTATCAAGCAGTAGCTAATAATTTATTCTTGTGAAGCTAATTAATCATAACAAAAGTCATGGATGGTTGATTAAAAACTAAATTAAATAGCAAAGTAGCAGGTTTGTGGAAACAATATAGAGAGAATGAGATTCCTGGGGATTCAAGTGTTTAATCACCTAATGCCAATCTATTGTGCAATACTAAATCTGGGTTTAAACAAGTGTGAGAATGCAAACAAGGGAAAGAGTTACTCCCGTAATCTCTAACCGAAATCAAGTTATTCACTTCCGTAATATAAACACTCAACAATATAAGAACAAACATTCATAATAAATTCCTAACTACTACCATCTCCCAATGTGCAATAACTAAGAATAAACTCCCTAACATATATGCCCTCCCCCAAGGTGCAACAGTTAAGTGCAATTGTGGGTGCTCACAATTATACCCTAACTCCCGTTAAGACATAAAGATAGCTGTGAAACAAGTAATTATGACCACTAATTACAAGCAGCAACAATATAAATCACAATTGCAACACAAGTATAAAATCCAAAAATTAATATATTAAGAATATAAGAACTCGGCACATACGTTCATAAACACTTTAACCAAGAATCTCTAAGAAAACTTAGCCACACATGGCTAATAAAAAATTCATTGCAATAATAAAGAGTTTACAAGAAATCAAAGAAAGTAAAGAATAAACAAGTGATTCTCCCAAATCTCCCTAGCTTTTCTTCTTCATTCCCAAGGCAATTTGTAGCTCTTGGTTCTCTTTCTTCTTGTCTCCAAAACATAGCATAGACTTCTAGGGTTGAGGAAGTCGGGATTTTATAGCGCGAACCAAGCAAAGGACGAAAAAGGAAATTTCCGCGCGAAACTAGACCTAGCCCATCCCGACTGTTCGACGCGTCGAACCGAGGCGTCGTTTTCTCGAACCGCATGCTGTGACTTCTCGACGCGTCGAGTCAAGGCGCTGAGAATCCCGAATGCTACTAGAAACTCTAGACGTGTCGAGATGTGCTGCTCTTGAACGGATTCGGTTTTGGAAATTTTGGACGCGTAGAGCCATTGGCTTGACGCGTCGAATCTTCTGTGTACGCGCCTTTCGGTCCACTTTGGCTCCAAACTTTTCCTAGAACTTCCTATGCTTTTGCAATTGACCTACAATGGTTCCAAAACGCTAACAAACACTGTAAAACATTCAATACAAGTGTAAAACCATATCTAAGTGAGAAAACAAGGGAATATGCAATTAAAGTATCAATTTAATGAACTTAACACCACAACAAATTCATACTAACACTAGAAACATGTACAATTAAACTCGCATCATTAATCGATCTTGATCGTGGCTTGAGTCTAGTGTTCTTGATCATGGCCTTGAAGCCTTAGGAATTTTTCTATCTTTATATGTCAGCTAGATAACACTTCAAATCTCTTGCACTGAATACTTTGAACATTTTATAAAATAATATTACAAGCCCTTTATCCATCTTGAGTTGGACTATTTATAAATATCTTTGAAATTATCCATTCGTGAGAAAACAAAAATCAATCAGCCAATCATTCTGCAATGTGCAATAACCATTGTAGAGTGTAGTTGGATGTCCTCTTCTCAAATTCAGCCGTTTGTTTGACATTAGGTCCTTAACTTTTGAAGGTTTGGGTAGAAATATACATTGTGGGTAACAATCACATATATAACTATGTGACAAAAACACATTTGACTCTTTCCATATATATGGGTTATTTTTCTAAACTATGTTTTGGACCTATAAAATGATAGTACACGCACTAACACACACTTTGTAAGTTTAGATTAGATCATGCAACCATGAAATTGTTTCTTTGACAAAAGAAAAAATTGTATTGTAGATTTTTTTGAGCACTACGGACTCTATTGCAATGCAGTATTTGTTCATAACTACTTTCTCAACCTACTCAAGCACAAAGAGTCAATATCTCTAATCAATTACTAAGATGCTACAAAAAATTTAGAGAATTACTTAATTCAATCTTTATTAACTAACCGTTTTGGTTAAACCGTTCAAAGAATCGAAATACAATTATTAAATCAACCGAACAAGATTATATATGTTTTTTAATTCATTTGCGAGAATTTGAAATTCTAATATTTATTATGTCTGCATTTAATACTCAATACATAAATATTTCATACTTTTAAATTTGCAATACATTTATTATGCAAGAGAAAAATAAGAAAAAAATAAATCTCGTGATCATTTTATTAAATACATACTATATATGAGAAATCTTTATATCTGGTCAAAATTGAAAAATAAATTTGGAATTTCAATAAATGTATGTTATTGTAATAAACATTCTTCTTGTTTTTAAAAATGTTGTGCATTTACCTCATATTTTCGATTTTCCATTCATTGTTTTTTATTTTCTAGTATTCCATTCTCTGCTTTCAATTTTGTAGTTTGGAAAACATATTTAGTAGCACTAATTATCTATCTACATTTCCAAACTCAAAATTTCAAGACCACATACAAAACTATATAATTAATCATAAATTCAAAATTTTGAGTGATATTTTAGATAAAATATTAAAATTATTTTTGGATTTGTTTGATTTGATTTGAACATATTTCATTTTTCATTTCTAGACTGAAATATTTGAAATTTTAATATCTAATATCAAGTACAAAATTACATCATAATGTAACATAACTAAAAATAAATAAAATTAATAAACTATTGGGTTCACTCAAAATCTAAAAATTAGTTTATATTTTAAAAATTTGTAGTTTTTTATATTAATGAAACTAACCCCACCAGGTAATCACATCTACTAATGCATGTGCTACAACGGCTTAATGGTGTTGTTTATCTAAGATGGAGCTGATGCCTAAATGCATGGTGGAACCCACGATTTATAAGGGGAGGGGGGGGGGGGGGGTGTGAGGCCACAATGCCCTCACCCCACGATCTCACTAGGCCAGGTGTTCCTAGCACATGGTAGTCGTAGGTGAGGGCTCAAGTCTGTCCCACACGATTGACTAAGGTATGGCTTCACACATGAGCCAGGCCACACGGTCGTGCCAAGTGTGACTTTGTGCTTGAGTTGCATTACGCTTCTATAGTTCTATGTGGCAACCAAATCATTGCCCCTCGCATCTCACCATGTTTTATTTTAGCCTACTCTTACTTTGGTTAAAAAAAATTGCACCATGGCCCTTTGCACTTCAACCCATTTACTACTTTCACTTCCTCGGGACTTACACATGGCACGAGCCCCCTCCTTATTTTTTTCTTAATACCATTTTGTGTTAAGAGCTTAGATGATCTAGGTCGACCTAAGTCAAGTAACAAACTCAGTTTATATTTCAAACATTTGTTTGCTACTCCCTCTTGGCAACACTTGGCGTATCTTTTTTATGTGTTCTATATTTTTTCCAATATCATCCTAAGTAGAGAACTTACTCGATCTAGATCGACCTAAGTGACATAGCAAACTCAATTGATATTTCGAGTCTTTGTTTACTACTCCTTTGGGATGCTTGGTGTCTCACATTTCTTCCTTATGCTTTCAATTTTTATAATACCATCATGAGCAAAGAGCTTTGTTGATCCAGGTGAACCTAAGCTAGTTGGAAAACTTATGTGATATTTCAAACTTTTATTTGCTACTCCCTCACTAGGACAAGTGGCCTCCCAACTTTTCTTATGGTTTTACTTATTTTTTTTCAATATCACCCTACACCTAGAGCTTAGTTGATCTAGAATGACCTATGCTAGGTAGCAAACTGAGGTGATATTTTGAACTTTTCTTTGTTTCTCCCACTTTGGGATGCAAGGCATCTTGACATTCATCCTTATGCCTTCAACTTTTGTTTTTTCAATACCATCCTACGTCAAGAGCTTAGCCGATCTAGGTCAACCTAAGCCAAGTAGTGAACTCATGTGATATTTCGAACCATTGATGGTGACTCCTTCTCCAGGACACATGATCATGGCTTTCCTGCTTTTGTCTTTGCATTTTTTTTCTTATTATTATTATTATTATTATTATTATTATTATTATTATTATTATTATTATCATTATCATTATCATTATCATTATCATTATCATTATCATTATCATTATCATTATCATTATCATTATCATTATCATTATCATTATCATTATTATTATTTTCATTTCATCTTGTTTCAAGGACAGAGCTTAGTCGATTCGGGTTTACTTAAGCTAAGTTACAAATTTAGGTGATTGATACTCAATTTGCAATTATACAAAAACATCTAGACAAGTGCACCTATCATTCATTGTATATAGGGTGGAGTAACGAGTGTCGTATCCACAGGGACTATGAATACATAATATAGTACTATCCATTGTTCTATTATGTAGCCTAAAAGTTGCGGAGAAGAATTAAGAGAAAGTGACAAATAAATAACTAAACAATAAACAAAAAACAAGCAAATATGAAGAAAAGAATGAGTGAGAAAATGGTACTTCGATATATGGATCTTCTAGGATATCATTCATTGACTCCAAAAGATACATGCCAATAACAATTGTTCATTCCTAAGACCACGACTTCCTATTTCTTGTAAAATCTTTCTCAAGAGTATTAAGAACTAATCCTAGGTTGATTAATTAGAATCCCTTCTAAATCAAAATTTTCCTAAGGATTGCATTAATATTTTATGAGTTCTATTGAATGATTTGACTCGAGCACAAAAGGATTGATCTCATCCATATCACGCTTAACCACAGAGTTCTTTGGCTATTTGGTTGTCATATCCAACTTAAAACCAATTGGTGATAAGTAGGTAGACATTAACCATTTAACCACATCCTTCCATGGTAAGACATAACACCACGTCTCTGATCGAACAGGGGCTGAACTCGGGCAACCCAATCGACTCCCAACAATATCTCTATCTCAAAGTTCATGCACCAATCAAGAATCCAATAAGCTAGCAATTATTGTTTCAAGAACAATAAAGAAACACGATTGAATCAAAGGAAAAACAATTATAAATTTGCAAAAAACAATAAAGAACATGATCTTAACATAGATTTTACCATAAATCCAAATACTACAGTCTTGCCTGGGATTACCATGCAGAATAAAACCCCTCTTTGCTTGTTAGCGAAAAACTCAAATTGAATTGCGAGGAAGTAAATAACAGTTCAAATCACGATGTCGAAGCAGTGGTAGGAGAGATTTTTGCTGGATGATAACATACGGTGGGCTGAAAAATATCTGGTCGTGGGTTTTCAAGGCCTATGATGTGAGCCTAATTGTACATGTTCCCCGTGTTCGTTTGATAATATTTGTTGGGTTTAAATTCATGAATTTGATACTTTAATTGCATCTTCCCTTGTTTTATCATTTAGATGTGGTTTACACTTGTTTTAAATATTTTACGGTGTTTGTTAATTAGTGTTTTGGAACCATTGTAGGTAAATTCTAAAAGCAAGGGAAGTTCTAGAATGAGTTTTGAGCCGAAGTGGACCGAACCGCTCCAACATAGGAAGTTCGACGCGTCCAGTTTTTACAGTAGTTATTTGGTTCGAGCGGTCGAAGACTCGACGCGTTGAGCAGTACTAGCGAGCAGACGAACAAAATCGATACATCAGATTTGACGCGTCGAACTTGTTCTCGACACGTCGAATGGTCGAATCGCTGGGTTGGGCCGAGATCCTTTTTGGCACGGAAACTTCCTATTTTGCCCCGGGCTTAATTCCGCTATAAAATCCCGCTTTTCTCAACCCTAGAATTATTATGCTGTGTTTTGGAGACAAGAAAGAGGAGAATCAAGAGCTACAAGTTGTCTTTGAAAGCAAGAAGAAAGTTGGGGAGATTTGGAAAAATCACTTGGTTCATTCTTGTACTCTCTTTGATTATTTGTAAACTCTTTATTATAATTGCTATGTATAATTTAGCCATGCTTAGCTAAATTCCCTTAGAGATTCTTGGGTAAAAAGTGTTTATGAACGTATCTATGTGCATGGTTCTCAGATTCTTCAATATATTATTATTTGGGTTATAAATTGTGTTGTAATTGTGAATTATATTATTGTTGCTAGTAATTCAGGGCCCGAATTACTTGTTTCATAGCTTTATTTATGTCATAATGGGAGTTAGGCATAATTTAGAGTACACACAATTGCACTTAACTGTTGCACCTTGGGGGATGACATATATGTTAGGGAGTTTAATTCTTAATTATTGCACATCGGGAGAGGGTAGTAGTTAGGAATTTATTATGGATGCTTGTTCTTATATTGTTCGGTGTTTATATCACGTGAGTGAATATTCACTAGGGTTAGAGATCACGGGAGTAACTCTATACTATCTTTGCATTCTCACACTTGTTTAAACCCAATTTTAATATTGTTCATAAGGTTGGCACTAGGTGATTAAATACTTAAATCTCAGGGGATTCTCATTCTCTCTCTATTGTTTCCACGAACCTGCTACTTTGCTTTTAAATTAGTTTTAATCAACCATCCATGTCTTTTGTTAGAATTAGCTTCACAAGAATAGATTAGTAGCTAGTGCTTGATACGCTCCACTTCCTTGTGGATCGATAACTCGTTACTCCGCGTAATTATTTGTTTGAAATTATACTGCAACCAGCCTGGTTTAGGACGGTTGCCATGGAAATTACAACGACCGGGATGGATCTTAGCCTAAGGGAGATGACGGGGCCATGTTTCTTGGCGAGTTGTGTTAGGTAGAGGTGAGGGTTCTAGGCATCGAATTGGTGTAAGTTTTCGATGAGCGGAAGCCCCGACAGGCGTGGTGGAGGAGGAACATCGGCGGCTTTACGAGATTTCTTGGGTTTCTGGACGACCTCAACTGCGTCTTTCTTTCTTTTTTTTTTTTTTTTTTTTTTTTTTTTGTTTTTTTGTTTTTTGTTTTTTTTTTTTCCGTCTAATGATAAGGAGAGACGCACCACTTGTGTCTCTCTTAACTGGAGCCGGCTAAAGAGAATCTCATATAATACATTGACCAGCCAAAAAAAAAAAAAATTCTGAAATTTTAAGAAATTCATTTGGGACTAGCGTTTCTGACCAAATTAGTTTTTTCTAATTTTGTACAGGTTTTAAAAGTTTCATATTATTATCATTATTATTCCTTAAAACTTGATCATTTCAGTCAACTCCTCTCTTCCTAATCACTAGAGAGTGTATGCAAACGTAACGCCCCAGGAAATGAGGCCAATAAATATTATCCTTGATTGTGGAGTTCTCGGGGATAAGTTGTAAATGAATTTTTTATTATCCTTGTTTAGAAAAAATTGTTACCTTCTTCTAGATATTGATGATTAAGTGATATATATATATATATATATATATATATATATATATATATATATATATATATATATATATTTTAAGGGAAGTGATATATTTTTAGTTTTGTCTAAATTAAAGTATAATAAGCAATAATTTTTTGTATCATTTTAGAAATTTTTAAATAGTATTTTAATTAATGACGTTATAAAAAGATTGAACATCCCAATATATATAGGAAAGACAAAATTTGAAGCGGACAGAATGGAGCATATATATATATATATATATATATATATATATATATATATATATATATATTAATGAGTTTTTTTAAAACACTTCAAATATTTATTTCTCCTAATGATTCTATTCAAATATTTTAAATTTAACAATTTAAAACAAAACTTTTGTTTTTGCTGTAATACAACTAAGAAAGAACCCACCCTGACTCAGCTCAACTATGTTGGCTATTCATTGGCAAAAAAAAAAAAATTACATTTCAATATTAGAGGTCTAATAATGAAAAACAATCTAAATCTTTGTACATTGAAATAATTACAACTAAATTATTTTATATCAATTTAATTTTTATTTTCTGCATAATCCATCAAGATGTCTACTTAATAAAATTAAATTTTCAAATTAAGATCGAAAATTTTTAAAATACTTTTTAGATTAATAATATATTTAAATATAATTGTCAAAAAAATATAGATAATTAATACAGATAGAATTAAAAATAAGAATATAATGGTGATATAATTAGTATTTGTGCATATAATATTAGTTGGGAACTCGTTAAACAACTCAACGATGAGAGACTTTATCAAACTATTTATTAGTAAAACTCAAGTAAACTTGGAGAGAGAATTTATAGAGTATTGCTTTAGAGTGAATCAAATAATATTTTATGAAAACTAAACTTATTTATGAATTTGGGACCTAATTAAACATATACACCTAATGGATTAATTGTGAATTTCTCATGTTGAATAACTTGGAATACCCAATTCAAAAGTGGTTAAATATTTTATAGTTGAGTCCCTATTCTAAATATTTTATTGTATTAAAAGAACTAAAATTTTAATTAAATCAAATGAGAATTGAAAAAGTGTTTGAAATCTTAAAAGTACCCTTATTGTCCACCCACATTGGATGGATAAATACAGTAATGATAAGACCAAAATTTATAGTCGTGCACTAAAATTAGATAAATAAATAATTGGGAGAAGATAAATAAATAATTGCCCACACAGATTTAGCTTAATGGTTCAATAGGCAGTGTTTGGGAGAATAGATCAAAGTTCAAATTTTGGAATTGGCAGTGTGGGGATTATGCTCAACGCAAATTATGTTGTGGACTCGTGTCCACAATGACTCGTGTCTACAATGCATTGTGGACACGAGTTCAAAACGACGTCGTTTTAAGGGAAAACACGGCCTTCCAGTTAAAAAATAATAATTT
This sequence comes from Ipomoea nil, assembly GCF_001879475.1. Taxonomy (NCBI): domain Eukaryota; kingdom Viridiplantae; phylum Streptophyta; class Magnoliopsida; order Solanales; family Convolvulaceae; genus Ipomoea; species Ipomoea nil. The sequence continues at coordinate 1,548,732 of NW_017619598.1, forward strand.
AATTTTGTCTCGCCGTTAACGGCGTTATTCGTTTGTGGCATTATGAATGTACAATTATGAAATTATGAATGTACAGTTATGCAATTATGAATGTACAGTTATGGAATTATGAATGTAAGTTATGGAATTATGAACACATAGCTCTGACATTATGAACATACAATTATGAATATATAATGATAAAATTATGAACATAGAGCTCTAAAATTGTGAGCATAGAGTTTCGAAAATTATGAATTTACAGTTATTGAATTATGAATGTACAGTTACGGAATTATGAATGTACAGTTATGCAATTATGAATGTACAATTATGCAATTATGAACACAGAGCTCTGGCATTATGAACTTACAATAATGAACATATAGTGATAAAATTATGAACATATACTCCTATAACAAAGTGGTCTGAAATTTTTTAAAAAAAAAGTGGAAGAGAATGGTGCCACTAACGGCACCGTTACCGTGTCCAGTGTACGCACCAACTTTTGATCATGTCTGCTGAGCCATTGAGTCATTATGATTTACATCATCTCAACTCAGTCGGGCTGGGAGGCCCTTGAGATTGGAGATTATATTTTTTGGGGGGAGAATGCTCTGTCGGGCTGGGAGGCCCTTGAGGTTGGAGATTGAACTTTTTGGGGGGAGAAAAAATATTTACTCTCTTTCCGTCCCATTTTATGTGTCTAGTCCGACAAATGAACGAGACTTGACTGAAATTATTTTAGTTCAATTTTCATCATATTAAGCTCAGTATTAATATATAAAATTTATATATTTAGAAACTACATTAAAAGTACTATTAAAAAAAGAAAATTAAATTAAAAATAATTAAAAAATACTAAAGAAAATAAGTAAAAAAGAATGAGTATAAAATTTTTATTTTTCATATTTGGATTTTGAGTCAATATTTTGACTTAATCAATGTTTGATAACTTTTTTTTTTTTCTGAGTACTACTGATGCCTCTGTTACAGTGTAGTATCTGTTCATAAGTATTTTCTCAACCTATTGAAAGCATAAAGAGTCAATACCGTTCTGACTGGAAAATTTTGGAAATTCATTTTGGTCCTCAACCGTCCAATTAATGGTATTTGCATTAAATGTGTTTCTAAAGTAGTAATTGTTTTAAAGTAGATTTTGAGCATCCTTAATTTTGTGAATTCATTGTTTTTGAATCATTTGTTTAATTTTTTTCTCTTTGTAATCCATTGGATTATTGGAATCTAATGATTTAAAGTGTACTGTGTCCAATTAAATATAAAAAATGTTTTATCAGTTTCATTATTTAGTTGACTGGTTTGTCAAAAGGTTGTCGTCGGAGAAGAAAATCCAGCGTGTTTGACATCCTCGATCTTGATTCCGGTCTTGATAAAAAAAATGTCAGGTTTTTCTCCTGTTTTTGCTCCTTTGTTTTTTAAACATTCAAATCTCCAAAACTTTCTTTCCTCAGTGACACCAACGGTTTGTTCACAAGCTCCCAAACAGGTGATTCTTTAACTCTTGTGTGTGTGTATACATATAAGAGGGTTGAGGATTGATTTTAAACCAAATACTAAGAGCAATGAACTTATTCACTAAATTATTAGAACATCAAAAGATTTATGCATATCTACTACTATATATATAAGTTAATTCTCACTTTTACTTATTGTTTATGATACTTTTTTTTTTTTAATGAAACCTCTAAATTACCAATAAAAAGTATGTTACTTAAATTTTTGATGATACAAACTTGTAGATCTGTGAATTAAGTATTGATAGAGTTGAATATATAAATGATCGTAATTGTTTGGCCCTTGAATAAATTTTTTCCTTTTGTAACATGTTTGTTCAATCCATTAATTAAAAATTTAATTAAATGAATTGACATCCTTAAAAATGTTTCCGAAAGATTACAAATTTGATTTAAAAAACAAATCCACAAAAAAAAAAAATGTTGCCATTTTTGTCAAGAATCTAGTTTAAAAGAATGAAAATTATATTTTAAAACACTAATTTTAATTTATTGTTGTTCCTTTTATGAATGATTCCAATACCCTATATATGATAATAGAAAGATGGAGACACAATTGAATGTTTTACCCTTGGAGATTTGTGGGATTGCTACGAGGAATGGAGTGTATATGGCGTTGGGGTTCCTGTTATTCTAAGTAGTGGTGAAAGTGTTACACAATACTATGTGCCATACTTATCTGCAATACAAATCTTCACCAACGAACCACAACAAACTTCTGGGTAAGATTTTTTTTTTTTTTTTTTTTTTGTTTAATTCTTACTTAATCTTTGAATTAGAATTCCAAATTAAATTAAAGCATGTCAAGTTAATGTTAACATTGCTTAATATATTTAATTAATTGAACAAAAATTAGTTTGAAATATTTCTTCTTCAATTTTTAATAGTACACGTTCAACAACAAACATTTCAGTAAGATTTAACGCTATTTAACTAATTTAATTACTTGTGGTCTAATGGATCGAGGTAACTTTCCTAAATGAGAGGATATGGGCTCAATCTCTCGTGGGGCGGTATTGACTCTTTGTTGGAAGAATGAATTTAAGAGATTTGCACGTGTTATCAGATACATTCTTAATTTGGATAGTATGGAAATATAGGCGTTATTAGAGTTTTTTTCATACATGTTTCGGTTGTACCCTGATGTAAGCTGCACTAATGTTGATCGACACCTTAAAAGTTTCTATATATAAAAAATTCATCCAAATTATGAGGACTACACCTTAAAAGTTTCTATATATATAAAATTCATCCAAATTATGAGGACTAGCTCTAGTATCTACTTGAACTAGATTTCTTATACTATTTTAATAAATATCTTTCTTTTGAGTAATATTGAGTCAATACTGCATTCACTAAGGCTCGAACTCACAATGTTCCATTTGGAAGAACAACTTGGTGCCACTCGTCACTCGACCACAAGGTCATTGGCATTTTAATAAATATCTAGAATTCTAGACAATTTAAGTTCAGATGACATGTAGTGACTTTCTCATACGAGAGGTCATGAGACATCGCCTCAGTAGAGGCGATGTTGACTAGTCAGTCGCTTTCAAAAAAATAAAGTTTGAACGCTAACAACAACAACATGTTGATGATGATGCACAATACAATTTCCTTTTTGAATAATTTAGTATTCAATTCTTTCACTTTTGATAAATGAGTACATAATCAGGTGAGAACCAACTTTAACCTGCGAACTTGTGAAGGATTGCACCGCATTCACTACATGATTGTACCCCACCCGGATATTATTGCACCGCAAGGTCCTCCCGGCATGTCTAGGAGCCGTAGCAGCGCAATCATGTAGTAGTTGCGGTGCAATCATTCACAAGTTCGCAGTTCGCAGGTTAAGGTTGGTTCTCACTTGATTATAAATCTTGATAAATTTATGCCAACAATTTACAATTTTCTTACTTGTTGTAAACTGAGTTATACTCTTGTCAAACAATTTGACAGCAAGCTAGTATTGTTTATTGTTGTTGGAAAGTGAATGTATATATTAATGTTGTCACCCTTATGTTTTAATTTCCTAGAAACCAAAAAGAGATTGAAGATAATGTTGGCAGTATTGAGGGGGAGAAAAAAGACCAGTCCTCAAGCAATCAGAAGGATGACATTTCCATTGAGAAAAACAAGGATTGTTGTGATGATAAGCCTTCTTCAGAGGCATCAGAACAACATGGGCATCTCTACTTTCAGTATTGTGATACATGATCTCCATATTGGAGAATTCCATTCATTGAAAAGGTTATAATAATGGTTATGGTGATGAAAACTATAGTTACATATATGTTTAATTAGTTTTTTTTTTTTTTTTTTTTTAGGATGCGCCAGGCCAAAGCAGTAGTGTAACGCTATGGCGACGCCTGAAAGCCTAGGTAGCAAGCTACCTTAATGGGCCTTCTCCCTAAAAAAATTGAGTTAATATCGTGTGGTCGTGTGGACCATTGGTTCACGTATCAGATA
>NW_017619598.1:1557714-1592714 GCF_001879475.1 Ipomoea nil
AAGTGTACAGATTTAGTACACATTAAAACCTTGTTGGCTAATTTATTTTGTTTTAAATTAATTACATTTTAGCTAGACTAAAAACTCTTTGGACCATTTCCTATCATATAGTGTGACGGATTCACCAAGGTCTCGGGTCTCTCTCACTATCTCTCTCTTGTGAAGCTAGCACCTCAACTCAAATCTGAAGAGAAATATACAGCAATACATGCTGCTGCTCAAGCAAGGGTCAAAACTGAACTGGATGATATGGAAAAGAGGGGACTTTCTCGAGATGCTATGGGGACTGATCACGAAAAGATTGTGGATGAAGTGTTTGCTCTTCAAATCCTCAAGATGCAAAATGCTGAGTTTGCCCGAAAGAAGAGGGCTGGTAAAGAATGAAAGCTCATGCAGCTTGAATCACGAGAGATGTAGTCAAGTGTCTAATATCTATGTTTCGTGTAATAATCATCTCTCGGGCTATGTCATGTACTTTCGTTGTATGTTCTGTTTGAGTTCACGAAACTTTATTTGTTTCTTGAACTCGTCCCTTCATGTGAAGTAAAATATGTTATATTTCGGATGTGAAGCGTGCTCAAGAAGATACATCTTATCTAGCTCATTTGAACCGTTAATGCACATTCTCGGTGGGCATCGTGTGGCCGAGAAAACCGATCCACTACCCCATGATCTCTGTCAGACTGATCTGACCCGCATTTAATGCACATACGGGTACTCAAGTGGTTTTCTCTCTCCTCTTTAATGAGGAATGATCGAAATTGATCTGCAATTGATCTTATCAGATTTTTATCACCAGATCAGTTACCCTTTTAGTGGAATTGGAACCGATTGAATTTCGAAATTCAAACCATCCACAACTCACATGGGTCACCCGTTTTTCCCTATACCCTAGAACCTCGTCAACCCTACATAAGCAAACCTTATACCATCTTTCATACTTTTCCCTCATCTTCACTCTCAAATCCATATTCCCACCACAATCATCTCAATCTTCTCTCAAATGGCTAAGAAATCCAAAACCACACCCTCTGATGTCGAACCTGAAGAACCTTCTACAATGCAGATACCCACCTTCCCAACAGAAGACCTTAACTTCATTGAATCACGGACTGACTTCATAGCTGGTGGCAGTATGTGGGATGCACATGGGTTCTTGGAATATGTCATCGACAGAAGCTTTGGTGATAAAGTTATCGCCCTTCTACAAGAAACTGGTTTGTACAGGTTTGCAGTTCATCTCTACACGTTTTGGTTTCCCACAGATGTTACTCAGTTCTATCTGAATGTAAGTCTGTCTGCGGATGGACTCACCGTATCTTCAAGGGTCAACCAAACGGATGTGACAATCACATCGGAGGACATTCGAGCAGCCTATGATTTTCCTCAACGAGATGAGTCATACAAGCCAAACTTCGCATTCTACCATTATGATCAGAATGACTTCTACAGATTTATCAAAAACAAGCAGGCTCCTAGTGTAGTCACGTGGCCCTTAAAGAAGAAATGGTTCCGTCTGGACTACGAGTTCACAGTTGATATCTTCAATAAGATCGTAGAGCACAAAACATCGGACACAAATGACGTGACAAAGGATAAATTGAAAATGGTTCACGCATTTCTTAATGAACACAAAGTAGATTGGTCAAAGGTCATCTTCAACAATCTTATTCATGTCATCACATATCAAAGAACATCCCCTGGCGACATTTCGAAGAAGTTGGGGTACGGATTTCTGGTAAGTCATCTCCTTACCACGAAGAATATCCCTCTCAGAGCAGGAATAAGACCTGGCCAGAAGGCATGTCACATGAAGTACAAGCCCACGGGTTATGACAAGCAAAAAGCTTTGGAATTGGAAATACCTTTGGAACTTGTCAAATCCAAACGAAAGTCTAAAAAGGCGAAAGATTCAGAAGAAGACCAACCGAAGTCCAAACGAAGGAAGACAGAAAAGAGTTCGTCTCATGTAAATACGAAAGAGATCCCTAAAGAGCAACCGACATCCACTCCACCAAAATCAGCAACAGAGCCTCTGGACGAAAGAACCACCCAAACACCACCTGTTCCATCTAAGAATCCAGTAATTGTGGAGGATTCCTCTGATGATGATGATAATCTCATTCTCTCCAATCTCGGGCAAAGATCAACAGGACGATTTCGCTCTCCTGTAAAAGAAAAATCTGTTTCCCCTCTTTTGTCAAAGTTAGATGAAAAGACGAAAGAAGTATCTTCCTAGAAGGAAAATAAGACGAAGGAAGTATCTTCCCAAGGGGAAGATAAGACGAAAGAAGCATCCTCACAGAAGGAAGATAAGACGGAGATGAAAGAAGCTTCTTCAAAGAAGAAAGAACAGGCGAAAGGCGCATCTTCTAAGGGGGAAGAGAAGTCGAAATCCTCCAAGAAAAGAAAGCATAGATCCCCCTCAGATGCAAGTTCTCCAAAAAGCCTCCATCCACAAGAACCCATTTCAGCAGAACGAACACCTCCATGTTCGACACAAGAACCTGCTGTCATGGATACGGAGGTCAATCACTTAAGTCTCCCACAAGAACCTGGCTTGCCAGAAGAGACGAGAGAAGTGATTGCCAACCCGATTGTTGCTGCTGATCTTCCCACCGAAAGTTCCCTCCCACAAGAACCTACCCTTGCAGAGCAGGTACCGTATACTCTGACACAAGAACCTGCATCGGTAGTTGAGGATGAAAAAGTGATCTCTGAAAAGGCTGCTGACCCAAAAGCTGTTGTGACAATGCCAGAAGCTGCACTAATCCCTCCATCAAGAGATCAACTGCTTCGAGAATCAATGGAGAATGATTACAATAGGGTCATGCAATGGCAAAAGTGGCGCACATCTCGATTAGATACTCTTCTTGAAACAGCTGAAGCAATGAAGGGTGAAGAAGAATTCGCCTTAGAGTGGATCGGCACAAAAGATGTATATGAAGCACTGCGTCTTGAAACGATTAGACGAGTGTACTCCTACAAAGTGACCAACCGCACTCTCGGGAAAGATAAGGCACCTATTTGTATAGAGCTCAACAAGCCTCCTTTGGATCCAGCCTTCGTTGAAGAAATGAAGGAACTTCGTTATGCAATGCTCCTATCCAAAATCAAGACTGACTTAGAGAAATCACACCAAAATGATCCAAATTGCGATGTCAGTGGATCAAAGGACGAAAGTGGCAGAGAAATTGATGAAGAAAATGTTTCCGATGAGAACGAAGAATCTGATGACAATGAGGAAGAAGACGAGGATGAAGATGCTGATGATGAAGATAATGGCGCTGAAGATGCTGATGATGATGATGACTCGGGCAATGATGATGATAACCACAATGGGGGTGACCCGAACTATGACAGTGAATCCCCTCTATTAGTCAGCCCAGACTATAACGAACCATTACCCGAAAGATCTTTATCTCAAAACTCATCGACCCAGGTGATGACAAAAGGGAAGCATCACTGAGGCCTGAAGAAATCTCCAATGCACCTCTTGAAGATTTATCTCGTGCTATCGTCCCCCACATTGATCACATGGACGAATCTCCAATCAAACGAGAAGATGCTACCATTCATGAGGGAAATCTGGATGCCTCACCTATTCTGATCAGCTCAGCTAGTGGTGGCAAAAAGGAAACACCACCTCGAGAGGAACCAATGGATACTTTGCCCACAAACATCGAAGTCGATTCTCCACCGATGTCTCCACGCAGTGTCATGAACCTAATGATGGGCACGGTTCATATAGCCGAAGTTATTCACAAAGAATATCTGTCCCTTCGCCACAAAGATTCCCAAACCTTGGAAGCATTGTCCAAGAAGGTTGACCATCTTATGGCTGCTCAAGCTCAATCTCGTCCTCCACCTCAAGCTCAACCTCAACCACAACCGTCAGCTCAACCAAGAAGGTCTTATAAAGCTCAGCTGGCGAAAGAACTTAATGAGCTTCAAACTGTTGTAAACAAGGTGGCACGACAACAACATGAACTAAAGCACTCTCATTTCAGTCTCAAAGAGAGAGTTGATTTAGCATGCACGAAGATTGAAACTGCACATGACAATTCATATCAGATGGGCCAATATTCGCTCCAAATCTTGGGATATGTGCAAGACATCTTGACTGCCATTAGCAATCTGTCTCCCCCAGCTCCTACTACGTGTGCTGATGATGCCAAAAATGGGGAAAAGAGGAATCCTGATGATAAGGATGATGATCATCATAGGGATACACAAAGAGATTCTGATAGAAGAAGTATAAAATTTCTGCCTCCACCTCCAGCTTCCAAGTCTCGTGATCACCAACCGTCACAATCCCGACATCACTCTATCAAGCCTCGCCAATCTCTCGGTTCTGAATCTAAATACATATTCAGTGGACTTTATAAGAGAGAAAAGAAGAACCTCAGACAAAAGCTCATGAAAGATAAATCTGTAACAATGGATGGTGTGGGAAATTTTGTGGACTTTAAGCCTTATGAAGAAGGAAGTGGAAAACGTTTTGAAGGATGTAATGTCCGTGTCTGGATGAAGACAAAAGATAACCATACAAGGCAATACCACATAAGCTCTCAAAACGAAAGGATCAAGAGAAATAACAAAGAGTTATGGGACAAGCATGAAAAAAAAGCTCTAGAAAGAAAGCATGAACTCGGGAAAGGGAACAAGTAAAGGAGCTAATCAAAGATGTCACGAAAGTGACCAAGAACTCTGAATCTGGAGTCATATACAATGCAGCTTTTAAAGTTCATGCCGAATCTGGAAAAAGCTACACAGAAGGGATGCAATCCTTCGAGCTGATTTCATTGTGGAAATTAGGCATTGTAGAAGGAGAAAACATTCTCGAGGCTTACAACAACTACATAAGCCTCAACATCAAAGGAAAATATGAAGAGCTAGTCAAGACGAATCCAATCAAAGTTTTCAGAGAACGTATCAATGAACATATTGACTGCGACAGAATGCTCAAGGAGCAAAGAGAAATAGACATTCGTGAATACAAGGAGGCCAAGCTGCAGAAGGAGAAACTGTTAGAAATGTAAGATACTTTACATTCTGCTCTCCTTAAAACTTTTTGTAAGTGTTTTTATCCATATATGAATTATTCGTTGTTACACCTTTCGCGTCCTTTGTCTAAGTTACTTGTCAATGTCTTGTTTATAATTTGTATTGTTTTTAGAATTGACTTGTAAACTCTCGATAATGGCTGTTTTGAAATAAAGAATCCTTTATGGGGCATTTACCAGCCTTATGAGAAGAGTATAGGTTTTGGCATCATCAAAAAGGGGGAAATTGTTAGGAACACTTGTATTAGGATTTTGATGATACCAATGTAACTTAGAATGTAGACCCCTAACTTTCGTTATTTCCATTGGTGCTTTCGTTCTAGACGAAAGTTGCCATAACTCATCCTATAATTCGTGTTAAGTTAGACAAACACATGAAAAACGAGTTATGTTCATTAGTTAGGTCTGCCAAAGCGAAAAGAGACAAAGAGCACGAGATCAAAGGCTTCAACAACGAAAGATCACCTCAGGTTATCAACCATCTCGACAAGATAGCAACCTTTATGAAGATTTATTAAGACATTCATTCTCCCCCATAATGAGAAGAATGTCTCTTCTGTCTGAGTTGACCAACCACCATGGAGACAAAAGGACCTTAAAGTGTTGGACACATATACCAAGGAGCTGAGCATTAAATGAAGCTGTACTATTCTTCAGAAGCTAAAAGACAAAAACCCTAAGGTTGTTCATGTCTACAACGGCTACATGGTACAAGCTGCATTAATGGAGCATTTATTGCGACAGGCTCCCCGGTCCTTACCCAATGGATAATAGGTTTGAAATTTCATCTCCCTCCAACGGATGAAATTTTCCACACTTATAAATACCCACCTTCATCAACTTAGAAGGTGCTGGTTCTTTTCCCTCGATCATTATTCTCAAACAAAAGCTCTTGTCTAAGCTCATCTACTTACCAAGCTTTTGCGAACTAGTTTTCAAGGCCTGAAGATTTCTTAGAGAAGTTCATCAATCTTCATCTTCCACCTTGAAGAAGTCTTGCATCTTGTACGAAGCAGTCATCCATACTCAGTCAAGACTTCACCGTGTTGGAGAAATCAGAAAACATTTACCAACCTCAACTCTGAAGAAGACGTTGATAGAGGCGGAGTAAACTCGCGGAGTTGAAAAACCTACAGGAAGCTGTCCGGCTTAGTGATCAAGGAAGCTTCTGTGTGTATTTGTACTAACGAGTGATAGTGCAAACTTTTCATAAGTTGTGGAAGAAGAGTGGAGTAGGCAAAGTTGGCCGAACCACTATAAAAACTCTCGTCTCTCTATCCTCTTACTTTCGTGATTTACTTTTCAAGCATTGCATAATCATTCGTCTAAAACCGAAAGTTACGTTATAACTTCAAACTGTGCAAAGCAATTAAAACTAATTTAATTTATCCGCTACGTTACAACCCCGAGAGGTTGATATTTGCCGAAAATTGAAAAGAGTCTACACCCCCCCCCCCCTCTAGACTCTCGCTCTAACCCTACCGGGACCAACAGTTTTTTATTGTCTAATATTCCATTCTCTGTTTTCAATATTGTAGTTTGGAAATCATAAATTCAAAATTTTGAGTGATATTTTAGATAAAATATTAAAATTATTTTTGGATTTGTTTGAATTGATTTGAACATATTTCATTTTTCATTTCTAGACTGGAATATTTGGAATTTTAATATCTAATATCAAGAACAAAATTACATCATGATGTAACATAACTAAAAATAAATAAAATTAATAAAATATTGGGTTCACTCAAAATCTAAAAATTAGTTTATATTTTAAAAATTTGTAGTTTTTAATATTAATGAAACTAACCCCACCAGGTAATCACATCTACTAATGCATGTGCTACGACGGCTTAATGGTGTTGTTTATCTAAGATGGAGCTGATGCCTAAATGCATGGTGGAACCCCCGATTTATAAGGGGGGGGGGGGGCGTGAGGCCCAAATGCCCCCACCCCACGATCTCACTACGCCAGGTGTTCCTAGCACATGGTAGTCGTAGGTGAGGGCTCAAGTCTGTCCCACACGATTGACTAAGGTATGGCTTCACACTTGAGCCAGGCCACACGGTCGTGCCAAGTGTGACTTTGTGCTTGAGTTGCATTACGCTTCTATAGTTCTATGTGGCAACCAAATCATTGCCCCTCGCATCTCACCATGTTTTATTTTAGCCTACTCTTACTTTGGTTAAAAAAAACTGCACCATAGCCCTTTGAACTTCAACCCATTTGCTACTTTCACTTCCTCGGGACTTACACATGGCACGAGCACCCTCCTTATTTTTTTCTTAATACCATTTTTTGTTAAGAGCTTAGATGATCTAGGTCGACCTAAGTCAAGTAACAAACTCAGTTTATATTTGTTTGCTACTCCCTCTTGGCAACACTTGGCGTATCTTTTTTATGTGTTCTATATTTTTTCCAATATCATCCTAAGTAGAGAACTTACTCGATCTAGATCAACCTAAGTGACATAGAAAACTCAATTGATATTTCGAATCTTTGTTTACTACTCCTTTGGGATGCTTGGTGTCTCACATTTCTTCCTTATGCTTTCAATTTTTATAATACCATCATGAGCAAAGAGCTTTGTTGATCCAAGTGAACCTAAGCTAGTGGGAAAACTCATGTGATATTTCAAACCTTTATTTGCTACTCCCTCACTAGGACAAGTGGCCTCCCAACTTTTCTTATGGCTTTACTTATTTTTTTTCAATATCACCCTACACCTAGAGCTTAGTTGATCTAGAATGACCTATGCTAGGTAACAAACTAACTGAGGTGATATTTTGAACTTTTCTTTGTTTCTCCCACTTTGGGATGTAAGGCATCTTGACATTCATACTTATGCCTTCAACTTTTGTTTTTTCAATACCATCCTACGCTAAGAGCTTAGCCGATCTAGGTCAACCTAAGCCAAGTAGTAAACTCATGTGATATTTCGAACCATTGATGGTGACTCCCTCTCCAGGACATATGATCCTGGCTTTCCTGCTTTTGTCTTTGCATTTTTTCATATTATTATTATTATTATTATTTTCATTTCATCTTGTTTCAAGGACAGAGCTTAGTCGATTCGTGTTTACTTAAGCTAAGTTACAAATTTAGGTGATTGATACTGAATTTGCAATTATACAAAAACATCTAGACAAGTGCACCGATCATTCATTGTATAGAGGGTGGAGTAACAAGTATCGTATCCACAAGGACTATGAATACATAATATAGTACTATCCATTGTTCTATTTGTAATATTTTCCCTAATATTATATATTATATATTATATATTAGGGCCTTAATTAAGTGATGCAAGTTGACTAGGCTTATTAAGTGATCTGGTTGGACTTAATAACTAGTAGTTGTTAGTCAACCAAACTCTGTGCCTAATATAATCCTGGATTGATGGGATACAGGATGTTGAATGTTAGCACATTCAGTTACGGTACTCAGACTGCTCAATAGACACCAATACACCATCTAGGGTTCTGAGTCAAGTCTGAGGCAAAACATGGCTAACGGTCTACCGTTAAGAGGCGACACAACAGGAACATCAACTATGGCTGGAGATCTACATGGCTACGCTTCCGCTATCATACGAGGTCAGGTTTCTCGTAAACTATGGTTCAGTATAGTTAGATTATTATGTATCTAACATTTGGTATCATGCCTTTGTCAATCTCTGCCTAGTTGATTGTTTTGCCTTAATCAACATTAATGTCTTTATATACATCAAGTTTGTATATATTTGTCTCTTACAAATTATTTCGAAAAATTAAATTAATTTTATGTACATAAAGTTTCCTGTACATAGTTTATTTTTCGAAAATATTGCTTGGAATTTAATTACGAACATTAAACAACATTAAGCACGATAATTTTAATTTCCTTTGGTTTTTGAAATTAAATATATATTGTGATTCTATTGGAACACTGACCGCCGATTTGTTTGGCCGGAAAAATGGAGTGCCTAACTATTGTAGAACCTATTCTCCGGTTTGGGTCTCATATTTGCGTTTTTTTTTTTTTCGGCGACCGCGAGAGGCGAATTGAGGAAACAACAACTTAAAAAACAAAAAATTCAGCGTTTGTCACTCTCCAATTTTCCCCTACGATGCCGTCGACGCAACGTCATTGAGCGCGGCGTACGTGTCGACGACGGCGGGCGTTGGGTGGTGGTGTCCGCGGGTTGAAGTTGCCGGCGACGGGCTCTAGGTGGCATCAGTGACTGAGGACGACGACGGCAGGACACTAGGTGTTGCAGCAAGGCGAGATGGCGGAGCCGTGCTGGGTTTTCCAGCGAACAGTCGACTTCTCCCTCCCCTCCTTCAGTGGCGCCATTGTGACTCCTGTCTCCATTCTTCCTTCGTCCGGCTGCACTGGTTGCTTCTTCAGTTCATCCCGTCGGTGCTGCAGGAGGTAAGTCTTCTGGTTGTTTAATGAAGATGAAGCAGATGATGGGGGAATAAATTGGGCCGGGTCTGGTCCATATTGTAAGACTTAGACCATTTTAAGTGTTTGGTCTATTCTTTGGATCTTGGGCTATTTAATCTTTTCCCCATTATTTATTTATTTGTTTTACTAGTAATTGTCCCGTGCGATGCACGGTATAAAATTAAATAACTTTATTGTTGATAATATTTAAAAAAAAAAATCAAACATTAATCATAAAAAGCAAATATAAGGTTTATTCATTTATAAAGCATTATTATTTAATAATTATGTTGATTTGGTACAATGAAGTTATGAACATAATCATTTGTAATTACAATTAAAATTTATATTTAAGGTCGATAATTACTAAAAATAATAAAATATATTATAAGTTTAATACAAAGTTTCAATTTAAGATTATATATATATATATATATATATATATATATATATATATATATATATATATAAAAGTGGGCCAGCCTGTTATTTATTGCTTAAAATGTGCAGATGGGCCAGCCCATATACTATAAGCACATTAAACCGCATATAAATACCCCCCATCAAACCCTAATAGCATAAATTTTACTCTTCATCTTCCGATATTCTCCGTCTTCTCTCTAGCCAATTCTGAGAATTCATTTCGCTGCATGGCTATTTTGTCGGTTATCCGTTATTTTGCAATCGTCGACGGTGATGGGTGATTTCTTCACAGCGGAAAGCAACTCCGTTCGCCAAGCAGCGAACTACTTTTACGGGATCTGCCTTATGTTATTAACATATGTGTTGTCTCCAGTCTTAGGTTAGAACAAACTGACCTGCAAAAACAAAGGGATGTACTAAAAGATAAGTTTTTTTCTTGTTTATGTGTTACCCGCTTTGAGTATACAGATCCTTGGAAATTTTGACAAATATTTTTGACAAATCGAGTAATCGAAGAAAGTATTTTACAATCTATTATAAATTTAATTTGTTTAAATTAATAGTAACCTGCGTATGATTTCATCCTGTTTTAAACAAAATGAGTTATTTCCCCTTTTTTTAATATGCAGCCTATATTATCCGTCAAAGAATAATTCATTTCCCTCTAATAGTTTTAACAGTAAATACTGCTAGTCTATTTAGCTTCTTCCTGACCTGCAATTATCTAATACATCTTTTTTTAAAATATAAATATGAAATGAGCGGAAAAAATTAGTTGCATCTATTTTCGGGTATATATCATCGTTGATATATTTAATTTTACATTTTAGATCATATAATATTCAAAAAAAAAATTCAAATATTTTAGTTTCTACTTTTGTTACACTTGTCATTAATGGGTGGGTTTTGGGTTTTGGGTTTTACAGGATGGAGTTTTGGATGGACATGCAGATTGTGAGAATTATAGATTTGGTGCCTGCTTTATGCATACTTTTTTTTATTTTTTAATCATGGGGATGGAATTGGAAGTCAGCAACCCCCCTCCCCCTAAAAATAATTGAAGGCCATGGATTTACCTGGATCTACCTTTGCTTTGTTTGGATCTACCTTTGCTTTGTTTCAAAATGAATAGGACCTCAGATAAAGAATCAACACATATTTGAGATAAAGAATCAACACAAATTCATTTTATAAACACCAAAAATTACAAATAAAGGTGTATTCCTTTCCCATCCCCAAGAACACAGCAGCCCTATTAGTTAGGAACCAAATTTCCTCATCATCTAAGTACCATGGCGTTTGCAAGTGTATACCTTTCCCATCTCGATATGTGCCTTCATCTCCTTATCAGTAAACTATTTATAGTGCATTTTTTGATTGTGTATATACATATAGCAATAATTGTTCGGTATTAATATTTATTGGAAATTGAACGGGCAATTAATTGGTGAGACTGTGGGTATTCTCCACTTAATGTTAATCACAAGGGTTTGGTGAGACTGTTGGTATTCCAGTGTTTTTGGCGGGAATTTTTGGCTCTGCTTTATTATATTAGAAGATTTGGGTCTTTGGTTCATTCTCCAAATAAATTGCTTCTAATTAATTGATTTATCTTTAATTTATTATTAAATTATCATTCAATTTGGGACAAATATTAAGTTTTAATTTGTCGTTTGAATTTTAATTTAATTTTAAGGTGCATATTAAATTGCTTGAAGTACTGCAATTTATTTAGGATTTATGAGTTAATATTATATCAATATGTAAAATTCAAGCATGCTTTGTATTCATAAATTATTTTATTATAATTGTACATTTAGAAAAGCATATATTAAGGTTGGGTATAACATATTATTAACTCATAGTCTCTATATCAAATATCATTCAATTATGGACCATTAGGCCAATTTTAGTCATTACGGCCTATTAAAGGTAGCTTGTTGTGGTTTTCCCTTAATTTTGGACATATTTTAGTTCTATATGTCTTTGGGACTTTAGAACCTATTTTGAACAAGCTATTTGGGACCTATCTTGGGTCATTAAAGTATGGATCCCACAATTTTGATTGATATTTAAATAATAATTATAGCTCTTTTTGAGTTTATAACATGTTTATTAAGTTTTTATTTATTACTAACTACCATTTTTGGTATTCATCGTTGGTAATAATATTAAGTTTTGGGTCTACTTTAGTATTAGATCATTTTTTATTCATGTTATAATTCACTTGGGTCATTGAGGTTTATGTGCCTAATTTGAGTGATTAAGTGCTATAATTATTATTTTGGCCTGTTTAGAGACATTAAGGATTTAATTGTTATTTTGGCCATTAAGAACTATAACTATTGTTTAAGTTGATTAAATTTTTAATCTATCAATAGTTTTTCAGGGCCTTAATAATAATACTAAGTCTTTAATTTTATGGCAAAAGCAATATAGTTATATTGTCTATATAATGGTAATTTGGTTATTACCTTAATTTTAGTCTCCATAAGTATCATAATAGTCATGGTTAATTATTATGTGGTAAAATTGAGATTAGTATTTGGCATCCCTTAATTACAGTTTTGCCTTTATTGTAATTATTATTAATTGACATTATTAATCACTGTTATTAAGTTTAGGGGCTAATCTCATTTATTACCTTCCATAATAATTATTATATTAATGAAGGCAATCTACTATATTTGGTACATTGGCATGATTACCACTTCATTTTACATGACTATTATATTAATGTTGGTAATTAAGTCCTACCAATAAATTTTTTTAACGTACCATTGGACGCTGCATCGAGTTTATTGACACCGATAGTGAAGATTGTGAGAATTTTGGAGTCTTTTCTTCTCTTGTGGATCGTCATCGTTGTTAGCGCAATGGGCAGATGCGGTTTGCATCATTAAGGTTAGCCATTAATTATCTTTTATGGTTAGTATTGATAATAAGTGCTACAGTTACAGTTAACCGCTAATTTGGACTAGTCACATATTTTATCTTTAGAAAAATGCAAACATTTAAAAGGTGCATCACCATAGTTTGATTTGTCGTTATTATTAATGTTAATAGTGATTATAATGTTACTTATTACTATTAATAATTAATGATGACATTAGCATTTTTATGGTATTCAGATGTGTACCTTGAACTGTTTTCAAATAAATTTATGTGACAATACTTCAGTTCAGAAAATAATTTTCTGGACATTAATATTTTTCGGACTTCAAATTTTATTAAGTTTTCAAAATTTTATCCGAAAACATTTATAAGTGTTAGTGGTTTTAACCATTGTTTTTCCATATTTAGTCTCCTACTTAATGTGATAATATTATTATGGCTATTTATTGCTATTTTGGTTATTCGCAATTTTGCCATTAATAATAATAATATTATCAACTGGGTTATGGAGAGTGATTTTGAATCAATTTAGTAATTTTGGAAAAACATATTTTTTAGGCAATTGACTATTGCCATTAATTCCATAATTCATTTAGTTACTTGAATTGTGATTGTCCATATTTGGTTAAGTATGAATAAATGAATATTTGGTTTAAATTCATATTCTTGAGTTAGTTCATACTCTTTAGAGTGTTTTATGCATTCGATCACATTAAGTACATTAAGTTTAATTATGTAATTAGGGTTTATGAGATTTTAATTTACAAATGATAGCATATCATTTTGGTTTGATATTGTTTAAATTTGTAAATTCAGTTATTTCTCATGAATTTGATCTTTATGCATTAAAACATTTTACCATGGGCTTACAGTTTAAAAAATTTTAAAGTATATATTCAGTACATTATTATTCAAAATGTTGGGTCTCTTTTGGTTTGGACTCATCGGTGTTTGAATATTAAGTTTATACTTTAAAATCTCATATTGTAAATTGCTTTGAGATGGAATTATATTAGTTCCTATTTAAGTTGGACTTACGCATAAACTTTAGTTGCGGTAGTGCCTAAATTTAAGCACGTTTAGTCCGCTATTTTTAGTTCACCGTTTAAGCTTTAATCATAGGTGAACCCTACAGTTTTCTGGTGTATACCATACAGTTTACTGGTTTATACCCCAAACAGTTATACATTAAGTATATATGAATCGGTGAGACATACTAGTTTTAATGGCCATGACTTAAGAACATCTTGTGCCACTAGTCTCCTTAAATTGATACTCTATCTAAGGAATTGGTTTTCAGTGAGATTTAGTCTCTAACCACCTTTCCTTGGAGTATATTTAGATTTTCCCATCACAATTTGGTATATTCTGTTTATCAAAATTTTAAGTATTCCTTGCCAATGTGATTTGATTTCGGTTCATCAAAGAATAGCCAAAGCATCTTTAATTTACTGAAGTCTCATAAGTTTTCAATCTTGGTTAATTAAGGAATAGCTACAGCATATTCAGCTACCTAAGATTATTAAGTTTTAATCACATAAAGTTTAGGCAAGAATTTCATAATTGTCTAGTGATCTTATAATTTTAATTTGGTTTTGGAGTAGCCACAACATCCTCAATCTGTTAAAATTATATATTAAGCGGTTTATTTTGATCACATAAAGTTTTGGACATATCATTTGTGATTAATTGTATGTAATATGATGAAATTTAGCCCACGGGCAATTTCGTTATATTTGTATGATTAATCAGGATGAAATACTGGACTACGGTAATAATTTAGCCCACAGGAAATTATGTATCGGAATGTAGTTTAGTAGTTTTATCAATGATGATAGAAATAAATTTATTTATTTACTTTATGGTTATTTGTAAATAATTTTCAGTTCTATCATGAAGTTTAATTTTATGATGTAAACTTTAGATCATATTTCTTAATTTGCCCACAGGGATTAAGAAAAGGAACATGATCTCTTAAGTTTTTTATCATAATGATAGCAATGAATCTTATTGAATAGAACTTTAGTATACAGGCAAGTTTTATATCATTTGATTCTTCAACTCATTTGATAAATTGTTTCATCATAAATAAAATTTTTCGGTTAGGATCTAATTGAGTAAAACTTTAGCCCACAGACAAGTTTTATGTCACTAGATTCTTCTGGCTCTTTAGTAATTGTGAAAAATATTATCATAAAGGTTTCTTAATTGGATTTAATAGAATTAAAACTTTAGCCCATAGGCAAGTTTTATGTCAATAAATCCCTCAACCCATTAGATAATAATTTTATCACAATTTCTTAGAATTTATAAATTTAGCTCAATTATAATTCTAAGGTTCATGGTTTGCATTGACAAAACATGTTTTCAGTCACTTCCCAAAATTTAGACACTTTTATTAATTGATCCACGAATCTTGCTCAGTTCTTCGGACTAATTGTAGTAAGTTACGTGATTTGACATACATCTTTTGGATTCCATTAATAATAAAATATATCTTTTGAGCTAAATTCTAACTTGGTTTTGGAAGATGTATTTTGTTTTTTTTAGTATGTCCAACTATGGTGGGGAATTATATCTTCATTATTTAGTTGGACTTTAATTGGAACCAAAATTGATTATTTAGTATGTCCAGCTAATGGTGGGGAATTATGTCTTCATTTGTTAGTTGGTCAATAAATCAATTATGAGTATGTATATTATTAAGTTCATTTTATTAATTTTGCTGAAGAATGTTTTAATCAGTGGGAGTGATCATTTAGAAAAAGATCATTAAGTTACTCCACTAAAGTTTATGGATTTAAATGGCTTCATACATCCTAAATTTGATTGTATGTCAAACAATAAGTCCATAAGATTCCACAAGTATTAATTTTGTATTTGTTTATATAAATTCATAAGTTAAAATTATTGAACATTTGGTTGTACAACATATTTATGAAAATGTTATAACAATATTAAGGAATTTATTAGAACAAAAGCATTGAACTTGTGGGGCACTGTCATTTAATAAATTCTTCAGTGATTAATAGAGTCTTTAATTTCTTCAAAATTGATCTTGGACCATTTCGGTTGTAAGGCTCAAATCAATTTTGTGGGACGTATAAGTAAGACTCATTATGTTCAGTTCATTTAAAATGAACATTGAAGTTATTTGGGAAGTTATGGTGTATGTTTAAGATTCCAAATTTATGAACTTAGACCTTTGGTTTATTGTCTAAGTTATTGGAATGCTTCTGTGACTTGACTATCTTTTGACTATTTTTGATGAGTGGGGGAGTGACAGACGTGTCAACTCCAAGCTCTTAGCTGTTAGAGATAGTACTTAAAGTTAACTTATAAAGAAGTCATGGAATATAGTTAGCATTATGCTAACATTAAGAGATCTCTACTTAAGGCATGCTTATAAAGTTTTAGAGATCATACAGTGTACTCTTTTGTACAATTTGGATGCGTTTTCTCCTTCAGTTGTGCACATAATGTATTTTGAGAAACATCCCTTAAGGTACCGAGAATAAACATAGGGTTTGTTCATTAAGGACCTAAGTTGGAGAATTAAAATGCATGTGACCATAATGGATACTACTCTGATTAAATAGACGACATATCACTATGATTCGTATGTTTTGTTCTTTGATGAAGGTTGTGCTAGTACTTGCACCAAGTGGGAGAATGTAAGATTTTCCCTAATAATATATATTATATATTATATATTATGGCCTTAATTAAGTGGTGCAAGTTGACTAGGCTTATTAAGTGGTCTGGTTGGACTTAATAACTAGTAGTTATTCGTCAATTTGCAATTATACAAAAACATCTAGACAAGTGCACCTATCATTCATTGTATATAGGGTGGAGTAACGAGTGTCGTATCCACAGGGACTATGAATACATAATATAGTACTATCCATTGTTCTATTATGTAGCCTAAAAGTTGCGGAGAAGAATTAAGAGAAAGTGACAAATAAATAACTAAGCAATAAACAAAAACAAGCAAATATGAAAAAAAGAATGTGTGAGAAAATGGTACTTGGATATATGGATCCTCTAGGATATCATTCATTGACTCCAAAAGATACATGTCAATAACAATTGTTCATTCCTACGACCACGACTTCCTATTTCTTGTTAATATCTTTCTCAAGAGTATTAACAACTAATTCTAGGTTGATTAATTACAATCCCTTCTAAATCAAAATCTTCCTAAGGATTGCATTAATATTTTATGAGTTCTATTGAATGATTTGACTCGAGCACAAAAGGATTGATGTCATCCATATCACGCTTAACCACAGAGTTCTTTGGCTATTTGGTTGTCATATCTTACTTAAAACCAATTGGTGATAAGTAGGTAGACATTAACCATTTAACCACATCCTTCCATGGTAAGCCACAACACCACGTCTCTGATCGAACAGGGGCTGAACTCGGTCAACCCGATCGACGCCCAACAATATCTCTATCTCAAAGTTCATGCACCAATCAAGAATCCAATAAGCTAGCAATTATTGTTTCAAGAACAATAAAGAAACACGATTGAATCAAAGGAAAAACAATTATAAATTGGCAAAAAACAATAAAGAACATGATCTTAACATAGAGTTTACCATAAATCCAAATACTACAGTCTTGCCTGGGATTACCATGCAGAATAATACCCATCTTTGCTTGTTAGCGAAAAACTCAAATTGAATTGCGAGGAAGTAAATAACAGTTCAAATCATGATGTCGAGGTAGTGGTAGGAGAGATTTTTGCTGGATGATAACATACGGTAGGCTGGAAAATATCTGGTCATGGGTTTTCAAGGCCTATGATGTGAGCCTAATTGTACATGTTCCCCGTGTTCGTTTGATAATATTTGTTGGGTTTAAATTCATGAATTTGATACTTTAATTGCGTATTCCCTTGTTTTGTCATTTAGATATGGTTTACACTTGTTTTGAATGTTTTACGGTGTTTGTTAATTAGTGTTTTGGAACCATTGTAGGTAAATTCTAAAAGCAAGGGAAGTTCTAAGATGAGTTTTGAGCCGAAGTGGACCGAACCGCTCCAACATAGGAAGTTCGACGCGTCCAGTTTTTACAATAGCTATTTGGTTCGAGCGGTCGAAGACTCGACGCGCCGAGAATTTCTAGTGTGGTCCGAGACGAGCAGCCAAAGGCTCGACGCGTTGAGGAGTACTAGCGAGCAGACGAACAAAATCAACTCATCAGATTCGACGCGTCGAACTTGATCTCGACACGTCGAATGGTCGAATCGCTGGGCTGGGCCGAGATCCTTTTTGGCACAGAAACTCCCTATTTTTCCCCGGGCTTAATTTCGCTATAAAATCCCTCTTTTATCAACCCTAGAATAATTATGATGTGTTTTGGAGACAAGAAAGAGGAAAATCAAGAGTTACAAGTTGTCTTTGGAAGCAAGAAGAAAGTTTGGGAGATTTGGGAAAATCACATGGTTCATTCTTGTACTCTCTTTGATTATTTGTAAACTCTTTATTATAATTTCTATGTATAATTTAGCCATGCTTGGCTAAATTCCCTTAGAGATTCTTGGGTAAAAAGTGTTTATGAACGTATCTATGTGCATGGTTCTCAGATTCTTCAATATATTATTATTTGGGTTATAAATTGTGTTGTAATTGTGAATTATATTGTTGTTGCTAGTAATTTAGGGCCCGAATTACTTGTTTCATAGCTTTATTTATGTCATAATGAGAGTTAGGCATAATTGAGAGTACACACAATTGCACTTAACTGTTGCACCTTAGGAGATGACATATATTTTAGGGAGTTGTTTAATTCTTAATTATTGAACTTCGGCAGATGGTAGAAGTTATAAATTTATTATGGATGCTTGTTCTTATATTGTTCGGTGTTTATATCACAAGAGTGAATATTCACTAGGGTTAGAGATCACGGGAGTAACTCTATACCATCTTTGCATTCTCACACTCGTTTAAACCCAATTTTAATATTGTTCATAAGGTTGGCACTAGGTGATTAAATACTTGAATCTCAGGAATCTCATTCTCTCTCTATTGTTTCCACAAACCTGCTGCTTTGCTTTTAAATTAGTTTTAATCAACCATCCATGTCTTTTGTTAGAATTAGCTTCACAAGAATAGATTAGTAGCTAGTGCTTGATACGCCCCACTTCCTTGTGGATCGATAACTCGTTACTCCGAGTAATTATTTGTTTGAAATTATACTGCAACCCGCCTGTTTTACGACGGTTGCCAAGGAAATTACAACGACCGGGATGGATCTTAGCCTAAGGGAGATGACGGGGCCATGTTTCTTGGCGAGTTGTGTTAGGTAGAGGTGAGGGTTCTAGGCATCGAATTGGTGTAAGTTTTCGATGAGCGGAAGCCCCGACAGGCCTGGTGGATGAGGAACGTCGCCAGCTTTAGGAGATTTCTTGGGTTTCTGGACGACCTCAACTGCGTCTTTCTTTTTTTTTTTTTTTTTTTTGTTTTGTTTTTTGTTTTTTTTTTTTTCCTTCGAATGATAAGGAGAGACACACCACTTGTGTCTCTCTTGACTAGAGCCGGCTAAAGAGAATCTCATATAATACGTTGACCAGCCATTAAAAAATATTTTTTGAAATTTTAAGAAATTCATTTGGGACTAGCGTTTCTGACCAAATTAATTTTTTTCTAATTTTGTATAGGTTTTAAAAGTTTCATATTATTATCATTATTATTCCTTGTCATTATTATTCCTTAAAACTTGATCATTTTAGTCAACTCCTCTCTTCCTAATCCCTAGAGAGTGTATGCAAATGTAACGCCCCAGGAAATGAGGCCAATAAATATTATCCTTGACCGTGGAGTTCTCGGGGATGAGTTGGAAATGAATTTTTTATTATCCTTGTTTAGAAAAAAAATGTTACCTTCTTCTAGATATTGATGATTAAGTGATATATTTCTTTTTTTTTTTTTTTTTAAAGGGAAGTGATATATTTTTAGTTTTGTCTAAATTAAAGTATAATAAGCAGTAATTTTTTGTATCATTTTAGAAATTTTTAAATAGTATTTTAATTAATGACGTTATAAAAAGTTTGAGCATCTCAATATATATAGGAAAGACAAAGTTTGAAGTGGACAAAATGGAGCATACATACATACATACATATATATATACATATATATATATATATATATATATATATATATATATATATATATATTAATGAGTTTTTTTTTTTAAAAAACTTCAAATATTTATTTCACCTAATGATTCTATTCAAATATTTTAAATTTAACAATTTAAAACAAAACTTTTGTTTTTACGATAATCCAACTAGGAAAGAACCCACCCTGACTCAGCTCTACTATTTGTTTTGGTGAGGAAAGAGAGGCTAGGCCTCAAAATTATCTAATTCTAGGAACGAGGGCACTGCCCGCATCATGATCCAGGAGAGCGTCCAAGCCCTCCATTGCTTCAGTAACTACCCAAGTGCCCAAGCTTTGTCTTGAGCCAAATTTGCAAGGAAATTGGCGCAACAGTTTCCTTCTCTAAAAAAGTGAGTGTCCCACCCTGACTTAGCTCTACTATGTTGGCTATTCATTGGCATAAAAAAAAAAAAAATTACATTTCAATATTAGAGGTCTAATAATGAAAAACAATCTAAATCTTTGTACATTGAAATAATTACAACCAAATTATTTTGTATCAATTTAATTTTTATTTTCTGCATAATCCATCAAGATGTCTACTTAATAAAATTAAATTTTCAAATTAAGATCGAAAATTTTTAAAATACTTAGTAGATTAATAATATATTTAAATATAATTGTCAAAAAAATATAGATAAATAATACAGATAGAATTAAAAATAAGAATATAATGGTGATATAATTAGTATTTGTGCATATAATATTAGTTGGGAACTCGCTAAACAACTCAACGATGAGAGACTTTATCAAACTATTTATTAGTAAAACTCAAGTAAACTTGGAGAGAGAACTTATAGAGTATTGCTTTAGAGTGAATCAAATAATATTTTGTGAAAACTAAATTTATTTATGAATCTGGGACCTAATTAAACATATACACACCTAATGGATTAATATATTGTGAATTTCTCATGTTGAATAACTTGGAATACCCAATTCAAAAGTGGTTAAATATTTTATAGTTGAGTCCCTATTCTAAATATTTTATTGTATTAAAAGAATTGAAATAAAATTTTAATTAAATCAAATGAGAATTGAAAAAGTGTTTGAAATCCTAAAAGTACCCTTATTGTCCACCCACATTGGATGGATACAGCAAGGCAAATTTTAATGTGGACTATGAGGTATGTATCATTTTAATTATACTTCAGTTTCATTTGACAATATTGCTATGTTTTTTAGTTTCATTTTTTTCGACATTAATTTCATTATAGCAATATTAAAGTATTATTTTAATTTTACTATAATTTCATTTGATAATATACACATTATTGCTTGAGTTCTAATTTTTTGTTTCATTTTTCACACACATTAGCTTAATTATTGTAATGTTAAGTATTATTTTAATTGCACTTCAAGTTATTTGACAATATATGTTATTGTATGGCTCTAAATTTTAGTTTCATTTTCACGCACACTAGTTTCATTATAGCAATACAAAAGTATCATTTTAATTATACTACAGTTTCATTTTTGAAAATAATATGCTCTGTTTTTCAGTTTCATTTTTCACAAACACTAGTTTCATTATAGTAACACTAAAATATCATTTTAATTCTATTACAGTTTTATTCGACGATCATGGTCCACACAACGATGTGTGAACCTTGGTCCACTGTATAACAACTGATACAGTAATGATAAGACCAAAATTTATAATCGCGCACTAAAATTAGATAAATAAAAATAACTGAAGAAAAAATTTCAAAATATTACTATAACGGGCGACCAAAAATAAAATGAATTTTTCGTTTCAATTAAATTGATGAATTCTTTGTATTTGATTGCAGTTTCATTCTCCCAAAATAGAGCTAAAATAAAATTAAAGTTCAAAAATCTTCAATAATAACTAAATAATTAAAACATCCAGAATGGACAACTATTAATTCTTGTGTTCTCAAATCAGTAAAAATGATTATTAAATTCAAATACACAAAATAATGCATGCCCACTCACATACACACACAGTATATATGTTTATTATTGCTTTGTTAATTGAAATTCATTACTTTTAAATAACTATTTATTAAAAATAGTATTTATCAACACTGACATAGTTATGATAGTTGTGAAGTAATTACATTTATTTTTAAAAATATTTACTCTCTTTCCGTCTCATTTTATGTGTCTAATTCGACAAACGAACGAGACTTAACTGGAATTATTTTAATTCAATTTTCATCATATTAAGCTCAGTATTAATATATAAAATTTATATATCTAGAAACTACATTAAAAGTACTATTAAACACAGAAAATTAAATTAATAATAATTAAAAAATACTAAAGAAAATAAGCAAAAAAGAATGAGTATAAAACTTTTCATAACTATTTTCTCAACCTATTGAAAGCACAAAGAGTCCATACCGTCCCGACTGGAAAATTTTGAAAATTCATTTTGGTCCTCAACCTTCCAATTAATGGTATTTGCATTAAATGTGCTTCCAAAGTAGTAATTGTCGATGTAAAGTAGATTGTGAGCATCCTTAATTTTAACATTTATTTTGTGAATTCATTGTTTTTGAATCATTTGTTTAATTTTTTTTCTCTTTGTAATCCATTGGATTATGGGAATCGAATTGAATGATTTATAGTGTACTGTGTCAAATTAAATATAAAATATGTTTTATCAGTTTCATTGTCTAGTTGACGGGTTTATCAAAAGGTTGTCGCCGAAGAAGAAAATCACGTGTGTTTGACATCCTCTTGATTCCGGTCTTGATAAAAAAAAATGTCAGGTTTTTCTCCTATTTTTGCTCCTTTGTTCTTTAAACATTCTAATCTCCAAAACTTTCTTTCCTCAGTCACACCAATAGTTTGTTCACAAGCTCCCAAACAGGTGATTCTTTAACTCTTGTGTGTGTGTATACATATAAGAGGGTTGAGGATTGATTTTAAACCAAATACTAATAGAAAGTATGTTACTTAAATTTTTGATGATACAAACTTGTAGATCTGTGAATTAAGTATTGATAGAGTTGAATATATAAATGATCGTAATTGTTTGGTCCTTGAATAAATTTTTTCCTTTATTTTATATATCCGAAATAAATTTTGTAACATGTTTGTTCAATCCATTAATTAAAATTTTAATTAAATGAATTGACATCCTTAAAAATGTTTCCGAAAGATTACAAATTTGATTTAAAAAACAAATCCACAAAAAAAAAATGTTGCCATTTTTGTCAAGAATCTAGTTTAAAAGAATGAAAATTTTAAAACACTAATTTTAATTTATTGTTGTTCCTTTTATGAATGATTCCAATACCCTATATATGATAATAGAAAGATGGAGACACAATTGAATGTTTTACCCTTGGAGATTTGTGGGATTGCTACGAGGAATGGAGTGTATATGGCGTTGGGGTTCCTGTTATTCTAAGTAGTGGTGAAAGTGTTACACAATACTATGTGCCATACTTATCTGCAATACAAATCTTCACCAACGAACCACAACAAACTTCTGGGTAAGATTTTTTTTTTTGTTTAATTCTTACTTAATCTTTGAATTAGAATTCCAAATTAAATTAAAGCATGTCAAGTTAATGTTAACATTGCTTAATATATTTAATTAATTGAACAAAAATTAGTTTGAAATATTTCTTCTTCAATTTTTAATAGTACACGTTCAACAACAAACATTTCAGTAAGATTTAACGCTATTTAACTAATTTAATTACTTGTGGTCTAATGGATCGAGGTGACTTTCCTAAATGAGAGGATATGGGCTCAATATCTCGTGGGGCGGTATTGACTCTTTGCTGGAAGAATGAATTTAAGAGATTTGCACATGTGTTATCAGATACATTCTTAATTTGGACAGTATGGAAATATAGGCGTTATTAGAGTTTTTTTTCATACATGTTTCGGTTGTACCCTGATGTAAGCTGCACTAATGTTGATCGACACCTTAAAAGTTTCTATATATAAAAAATTCATCCAAATTATGAGGACTACACCTTAAAAGTTTCTATATATATAAAATTCATCCAAATTATGAGGACTAGCTCTAGTATCTACTTGAACTAGATTTCTTATACTATATTAATAAATATCTTTCTTTTGAGTAATATTGAGTCAATACCGCATTCACTAAGGCTCGAACTCACAATGTTCCATTTGGAAGAACAACTTGGTGCCACTCTTGTCACTCGACCACAAGGTCATTGGCATTTTAATAAATATCTAGAATTCTAGACAATTTACGTTCAGATGACATGTAGTGACTTTTTCATACGAGAGGTCATGAGACATCGCCTCAGTAGAGGCGATGTTGACTAGTCAGTCGCTTTCAAAAAAATAAAGTTTGAACGCTAACAACAACAATATGGCATGTTGATGATGATGCACAATACAATTTCCTTTTTGAATAATTTAGTATTCAATTCTTTCACTTTTGATAAATGAGTACATAATCAGGTGAGAACCAACTTTAACCTGCGAACTGTGAACTTGTGAAGGATTGCACCGCATTCAATACATGATTGTACCCCACCCGGATATTATTGCACCGCAAGGTCCTCCCGGCATGTCTAGGAGCCGTAGCAGTGCAATCATGTAGTAGTTGCGGTGCAATCATTCACAAGTTCGCAGTTCGCAGGTTAAGGTTGGTTCTCACCTGATTATAAATCAATTGATAAATGTATGTGCCAACAATTTACAATTTTCTTACTTGTGGTAAACTGAGTTATACTCTTGTCAAACAATTTGACAGCAAGCTAGTATTGTTTATTGTTGTTGGAAAGTGAATGTATATATTAATGTTGTCACCCTTATGTTTTAATTTCCTAGAAACCAAAAAGAGATTGAAGATAATGTTGGCAGTATTGAGGGGGAGAAAAAAGACCAGTCCTCAAGCAATCAGAAGGATGACATTTCCATTGAGAAAAACAAGGATTGTTGTGATGATAAGCCTTCTTCAGAGGTAGAACAACATGGACATCTCTACTTTCAGTTTTGTGATACATGCTCTCCATATTGGAGAATTCCATTCATAGAAAAGGTATTTTAATTAATGGTTATGGTGATGAAAATTATAGTTACATGTTTAATTTGATAATGCCTTATGAAAAATCTTTTTATTTTCTCTATATATATCATGTATGTTTTTTGGTAGGAGTTTTTAGGTTGACGATGAAGTTAGCATTATGATTTCATAGAGCCTAATATTTAGAATTCTAGTATTTTTAAACTGATATATGTGGCCTATGCTATATTGGAAAGAATCATGAGTGTTTCAAAAAATTTTTTTACATGTTTGATGACACCTAGCTTATAAAAAAATTACATGTTTTATTTTGTCTAATTTTCATTTGTATTATTTTATTTGAATATATCTAATAGTGAAACCAATAAATATACTCAAAATTCTTATATTGTGTTGGCTTTAGATTGCTGAATTTGTAGAAGTGCATCCTGGGCTCTTCACATTCAAAACTACTGACTTGTCTCCTGCAAGTTGGATTTCAGTTGCTTGGTATGTATGTGACTATTTTCTTGAAATTCACATTCTCCAATTGTAATTGTATTGTTAATTAAATTCATTAAACTCAATATATAAATATATAATAGAATTTCACCATTGATTTGGCATATTGTATAGTAATATGTTATCTTTGCCTAATTTGTATATACTATACATATATTCTATTTCATTAGGTACCCTATTTATCAAATTCCAACAAAGGGACATCACAGGGATCGTCTGTCAACTTGCTTCCTTACCTATCATGCTCTCTCAGCATCTATTCCAGGTACGAAATATTGTGAAAATTCAATTAGGCATATGTTAGGATCAAGCGCTTACAACTAGCACAATATTTTCGAGACGTTGGGTGCTAAATTTGGCCTTTACTGGCCTCTGCCTAACAATTCCCCTCACCAATCTCAGGCTCCTAGCACCAACCAGTGACCTAGCTGTATCAAGCGCTTACCACTTACGCCAAAAGTATAGCTAGTAGAGAAGACGCAACTTTATTTCCTTATACCGCCACACATTTTTTAGACGCTGGGTGCTGGACTTGGCCTTACCGGCCTCCGCCAACAATACCCTAGCCACTGGGTTCTAGACTTGGCCTTTACCGGCCTCTGCCCAACAATACTGCATCCACCGTGTGCTAGACTTGGCCTTTACCGCCCTCCGTTCAACAACATATACGAATATTGACAAACAAAATAAGAATTATCTATCCTTTACAATTTAATTTCATTGAAAATTTGAATATATAGTTTCCTTTAAATATATTTAAGGTGATTTTATAATTGAAGTTCTTAGTTTTTATTTTGCGGTACAAATATAGGCGGAGCTGTGAATCCGGACAAGGATGGGAATAAGAAAGGGAAGAAAGATATGGAAATGGTGAAAGGAGGAGAAGGAAACAATAATATTAAAAAGAGTGGGGGTGTTCTTTATCCATTTGGGATGGCTACATATAGATTGGATGATGAGATTTGGATAAATGCAAATACGTTTGATGACTATGAGAGAATCATTGATCTCTACAATGACGCAAAGTGTTGGTTGAAGCGACTCAAATTTTGGCATCATGACTTCAACTTCTTTACTTCACAATTCAGCGTCCAAGGACTGTCCATCTAATTTCCTTTCCCATCCAGTATGCTTATTATCTTTAATTGGTTTGAAGCCATATATGTTGAATTAAAGCTAAGAGACTGAAGAAATATATGTAAGCTATATGTATGTGTGTAAAATGTTAGACTATCTTGGTAAATGTGTGTTTTCTTTTATATTGTTGTAATGAATTCCTTTAATTTGTTACCTCAACCAGTGGTTGTTCCTTGTGCTAATTTGTGAGAGTGAGAGTATGCATGTTTTATATCCTATCAATTATCAAATGTGGGCAGATGCATGTGTATTATTTGGCAGGTGAATTACCAATTCTTATACCATGGACCAGGATTCACTACTTCTTCTTTTTAGATTCCCACTTGAGGCATGGTTTAATTTGGTTCAGCTAGCTCATGAGTGGGAGGCAAACTCTTGTGGACCCACGTACCCCTTGAGAAGGGGTCTGGACTTTATTTATATGGCACTCAAGTCAACTCTAACTACACCATAGAAACTAGCTCATGAGTGGAGCTGAGATTTGGCCTCAACATAATACCACTCCACAATCTCTTGTGGAACAAATGTGGGATCGTATAATTTTCCCACATCTCTAGTTAACACTTAACAATATACTTTTGTGAAAATTTTTCAATTACAAAATTTAAAAGAAAATTCTCTGCAAAACAACTTCTGAATTTTGAAGCATCTTCTTGTAACTAAAGGGGGTGTATTCAATCATTACTTTTGTAGACTTTTAAATACTTTTAAAATGATAGATTTTAATAAACTTTGATTGACTTTTATAGAGTACGCCGTTCAAAACTTTATAAAACTTTGTAAGACTCTATAAATGTCTATATAAAAAAACATTCATAAACTTTTTAGGTATAAGGTTTATAAAGTTATTGAATTTAGGTATAAGGTTTATAAAGTTTAAATAGGGAGAAAAACAACTTGTGAATTTAAAAGAAAATTCTTTGCAAAACAACTTGTGAATTTTGAAGCATCTTCTGACTTTTGAAGACTTTTAAATACTTTTAAAATGGTAGATTTTAATAAACTTTGATTGATTTTTGTAGAGTCGATCAAAACTTTTTAAAGCTTTGTAAGACTCTATAAAAGTCTATATAAAAAACAGTCATAAACTTTTATAGACTTTTTTATTTTAAAAAAGTCTACAAAAGTCATTGAAATTCTAAATTGAATACAACCTTACAAACTTTCAATGATTTTGATTCTTATCAATCATAATTTTCTTACAAAACATGTTATAATATATCATAAAAACAAGAATGTGCTACTGCTTGCAACCCCAAATTGTTGTTACGAATAGTAGTTCGCTATTATGAGTAACATGTTCTTAATATATATATATATATATATATATATATATATATATATATATATATATATATATATATAATTTACGAATATAAACAAAAAAAAAATAAAAACTAAAATATATAAGTATTTATATGAATATTATAAAACATATTGTAAAATTTGACAATGATAGATGAAAAATTTGCTTTGTTCATGTATTTAGGGAGAATTAGAGAAAGTTTAGAAGTAAAAGGATACAAAGTTCGTAGAAAAAAAAATATAAAATCAAAATAAATATGCAATAATGAAATAAAAATAATATTATTTCAATTTTTGAGAGACAGATTGTAAAGTTTAGGAGAAGAAAAAATTGGTAGAGTTTAGGTATGAAGAAAATATAGGATAATGAAGAAAAAATAATTTATTGAATTTAGGTATAAGGTTTATAAAGTTTAAATAGGGAGAAAAAAATAGAGTTTAAAAAGAAAGAGAAAATATTCAAGTTGGTAGAATGAAAATTTTGAAATCTTGGGGTTGATGGTTGGATTTCACCTATTTATATTTGAGAAGGGAAAGTCTAAAAAAGTCCTAAAATTAAAAAGTTTACAAAAGTTCATAACTTTTTGAATACCGCATGACTTTTAAAGACTATTTAAAAATCTTGATTGAATACCGGCTAGCTTTTAAAGACTCTCTAAAAGTTTAAATTGAATACCTCCAAACTTTTAAAGTTCATAAAAGTCTATAAAAGTCATGATTGGATATAGTCATACACCCTCTTAAAATTGTTGGTAGTAAATAAGTCGATATACCAAATAAATAAATAAATAAATAAATATACACACACATATGTGTGTATGTGTGTGTGTGTGTCACTAGGTGCTCCTCATGCCCTTAGCGCCAAGAGTGCCTAATTGGAGACTAAGAGCTCATGTATTTTTATTTTATTTTTTTAAAAAAAAATTGTTTTTTTAAAAACTATTTTTAAGACTTGATAATTATAAACTATTTAATACTTAATACTAAAATATTAAACAGTAACCTAACAAAATATTGGTTTGAATGACTTATGGGATGTTTGGTTCACGGAATAGGCCTGAAATGGCATAGCATTCCCAATAATAAGCATATTCATCTGTTTGGTAACCACTTGTATTCCCATGAACATTGTTCTGAGAATGACCTATTCCCCTTGCAATGGGAATAGAGATTCCTGGGGGCCCCCCTGGCATTAAGCTATTCCTGAGAACTTATTTCTTATTTTAACCCCAATTAAATTTATTTCATATTTCACCACCACCACCATCGCCACCACCGCCGTCGCCACCATGGCCACCACCGCCGTACCACCGCCACCATCATCGCTGCCACCAACACCACTGCCACCGCCCACCGCCGCCGCCGCGACTACCACCACCGTCGCCAACGCAACTGCCACCACCACCGCCGCCAACGCAACTGCCACCACCACCATCACCATCACCATCACATATTTTTATAAGGGTATTTATGTCCTTAAAAACATATTTCATTTCTATTCCTTAAATCAACCAAACACTGTATGTAATATAATTCCTAAAGTCTATTCCTTCTGTGAACCAAACAATAGAATACAATTTCTATTCAATTCCTTATGGAATAACATTCCTATTACCTCAAAATTCATTCCGTGAACCAAACGTGATGTTAATACTTCTCCAATCCAGAAGTTCTCGCGAAGAGAATAAGATGTTGTTGCCCTTCCCTCTGTCTCTTCCCACTTTGATAATCTTTCCAAGTTATTTCGTTCAAAACGACATCAATTTGAGTGAAATAATTCATTTGAAAAAAAATAATAGTTAACGAAACCAAAATAATATATATATATATATATATATATATATATATATATATATATATATATATATATATATATATATATTAAATATATATAACGAAAATATGGCCAAGCACCTTGTGCTCAGATGACATGTAGTGACCTCTCCCATGTGGGAGGTCATGAGATCGAGCGTTAGTGGACTAGCACAAAAGGATTTAAATTTAGGAAATTAATCCCAACCAAAAACTTGGTATTGAGCCTCGGGGAGACATTAGGTTGAGAAAGTGTGTGAGTCAGTAGCATTAAAAAAAAAAAAAACATTCGCTACCTTACGAGAGTACGGTGCTAGGAGCGCGAATTACAGTTTTTAGTTTGAGTGCAACTCGGAGAAGAACAACAAAGTTTAGCATTGCTACAAATTTACGGAATTATTGAAGAAATCATTTATTTTAATTTTCCAACATCGTCTGCAGCCACGAAGCAAAGCACTTTAGCAAGTCAGAAAACGGTTGCATTTATGGCCATATAAAGTAAGCTAGCATTTGTTCAGTGGGGCTTGCTGCTTCTTAAATCAAGATTAGCCACGGATAAATAAAGCTTTAGTTAGAACGACATTTTTGTAGATAAAAGCATGAATAATTAATAACAGATACTAACTTGTAAAGCATGGATGGTTGTGATAGTCCATCACTCAAGGCATAACAACTTGGTCGCTTTACTTAAAATTATGTGATAAAACCCATATTAAGCAATTCCCTTTGAATGACGATGATAACAATAACAAAAATGACAACACAATAATATAGTTTTTTAAAAAAAAAATATTTTTAATTTTTATTGTTGTTGTTCTTGTTAAGGTCGATGTCCTTTGAGTTTATATTAGGATTTATCATTTGTGAGATGTGTCGAGTGTATTTGGAATTGTAATACTTATATTAAAAAATGTAATATTAATAAGCTAGGAATACAATGTTTGTTACTTACAAAAATTGTAATACTTTTACATTTTTACTTCCCTCGCCGCATTTCCCTCCCTTCGTCGAGTCTTTCCTTTAATGGTTGGGGAAAGCATTCCCTTATCTGAACTTGGTGGGCATTCCTTCCAGCCTTTAGTAAAATAGGGGATGGGTTTTGGTTTCACATAGGCTCACACATGATTTGAAGGGTCCTAGACTCCTAGCTACACCATGCGTTCAATACAAAATTTGGAAAGCTAGCGGGATGACAAAAAGAGGGCATAGTCACTTTAATTGTTGCACTGAAAAATAAAGGACCTAAGAGAAGAGCGTCTTCTCTTAGGTGTCTTCCACCCACGCCTGTCGCCACCCAAACCGCGTTAGAGGGGAAGATTAGCAAAGTGGGAAGAGACTGAGGGAAGGGCATCAACATCTTATTCTCTTCGCGAGAACTTTTAGATTGGAGAAGTATTAAGTAATATTGACGAGTGTTTGTTACTTAGAGAAAATATAATACCTATAAAGAAAAATGTAATACTTTTAAATTAAAATGTAAAAGTATTACATTTTTATTCAAAAATAATATACTTAGGAGAATATATGATTAGTGTTACAATATATTTTGTACAAAAGAAAAAAGGGGGGAAATGTTGTTAAAAATATGTTTAGGAGAAAAAAAAATGCCATGCATGTTGCTACATGCACCTAGTTTATGATATAAGTATTGATATATGATGATATATATGAACATGCTAGTAAGTTTTTTGTTCAGCATTGCTTTTAAAAATAGTTAGCCCGCAAATCAACTCGTAGCCTGCAAAGTCTGCTTCTTTGCGGGTCAAAAATTTATTTGTTCTATCTTGTTTCACCATGGATTGATTCAAGACTAGCCTATAAAATTTAACATGTGTCCCTATTTTACTCCTTCTGCTTCCGCTCCTCACCCCCCCCCCCCCCCCCCCCCCCCCCCCCCCCCCCCCAAAAAAAAAAAAAGGCGCTCAATCCATGCAGTCGTTGCAACCTGGGTGTGAATCTTATGAGAACACTTTCATAGGAGAGAAATAAGAATTAATCTCAGCTTTATATCTGTAAAAATTTAATGGATCTGATCAGTTTTTTTAAAAAGACGCCGTGACAGTTTCGTAATTATCATCAAGTCCACCGTACAAACTTTAACACTTAAATATGCAATCTTTAACAACTAAATATGCAAACTTGGTAAATTCTATAAAATAACAAAAATGCTAAATTTTAAATCTAAACAGTAAATGTTAAACCTTAAGCAGTAAAAAGTGAACCACTGGACCAAATAAAATAAAAAATTTAGTCAAAACTCTAAAATCGAAACCCTAACTGTAATGTACTTTCAGATTTTTACAAGAGTAAACTTTTAATACTAATATGCAAAATGTTAACGCTAAATGTGCAAAATGTTAATACTAAATGTGAAAATATGAAAAAGTCTAAAAATTGCAAATTTTAGTGCTCACGTTTGCATAGTAAAGTTGGTGATAATTACGAAACTGCCATCACGTTATTTTGTTTTAAATCCAATTTGGTGCGTTCAATTTTTCCAGATGTAAGGTTGTGATTAGTTCTTAATTTTCTCCTACGAACTTGTTCACACACACACACACACACACACACACACACACACACACACACACACACACACACACACACACACACACACACACACATATATATATATATATATATATATATATATATATATATATATATATAAAGGAAATCGCACTTTTGGTCCCTCAATTAGTGCCCAATCTACAATGTCATCCTTAGTTCCCAATTTGAACACAATTGGTCCCTCAATTATTCGACCTTAAGCAGATTTGGTCCTTCTGAAACCATCAGTTTAACTCTGTTTAAATCAGGGGTATAATTAAAATTTCACATAGCCTTGAATATAATAAGCTAATTTTTCCCCCTTTCTCTGTCCGGTTGTTATTTTCCGCCACCGCAGATGCTCTGCCTCGTCGCCGCCTTCGCCTCTGTCTCGGCATCCACCATTTGGAAGTCCACTCCCTACCCATCTTAATGCCAAATTGTTATCCCCTGCAACAACTCTTCTTCCAATGTCTACGACTATGGCTGATTCTCCGTCCGCAAATCCTTATTCGCTGCGCGTAAGTTTCTATCATTGATCCAGAAGTACCTTCGACGCAAGTTCTCATCCGTGAGGGTTTCGTAGCATTTCCTTAGTACTTCATAGTCCACTTCTGTCTGCTTCAGTTTCGTCCTCGCTCCCTTTGATTATGGAACTACACTTCCACTTGTCCCGGCCGTAAATTTAGCCTTCTCGCCAATTCTTGCTTCTGTTTTCGCCAATCAGGGAACAAAAAGTTCAGTATTAAGTCATTTATACACCAAGATTGAAGGGTGAAAATTTCACCCGGCCTTATTATGAAATGGCTCTTTCTGGGCACCAGATAGTAGTCTGGCTACTGAGTCATTCTGATTTACTTTTCTACAATTCTATCAGGTTGGGTGTGAAAATTCGGGATAAAAATTTTTGTCTTTTGTATAGCAAGAAAGATTTGCAAGATAAAACAAGAAAGAGTTTAACAAGGAATTGAAAAGGAGAATTACAGAATTGAGGGTGGTGTGTTGTTTGAAGCTATCTTCCAAGACAACAGACTGTTGTTTGGTGAGCCTAAGTTTCTTCCTCGTACCGACAACCTCTTCATCATCCTAGTACTCATCCCTGGGAGACCCTTTCTCCGCCGCCTCAAGTTCATCATCTTTGTCGCCACTGATCTCTCGTTCCCTCTTCAAACTCGAGTCTGAGAACGACGACGGCGCCACCTCCGGAGAGGCCTGTAGGCAACAGTTCATCATCATCTCAGTGCTCCCGTCGTTCATAGCATCAAACTTCAGTTCCCACGGCAATCCCAGCGAGAGGGACGAAATATAGTTGTCCAATAAATCAAAGGTGAAACCCTAGAAGCGATCTGAGTTAAAGTCGTAATCAACGTCTTAAGATCTACTGGACATAAAGAAATGGTCGGTGGATAAGATTTATTGCGGTGGCAGAAATGGCTGAGAAGGCGGAGGAATGGGTTGAGTAAAACCAAGGCTCTATATATATATATATATATATATATATATAGGGAAAGGTTCCCGTGCGGTTGAATGCTTCCCGTGTGGATGTGCGGTGGATTAATGTGCGTGAGATTTGTACTCAATGTGCGTGAGTGGTGTGCTTAATGTGCCTGAGATTTGTACTTAATGTGCGTGAATGTGTAAAATGCAGCAGAAAATATTGATGTCAGCTTCCCTGATGATGATGATGCGGAGGCGGACTATGGTGGTTAAGAATTATGGGAATAATACAACAGAAATCCACACTTAACTGTTGTGCAAATTTTACTGTGCGTGCGTCATTTATTTAAACATTCAGCTGCACTGAAGGTAGCTGATAATCCACAATCCATGGCTAAATTGAAGGAAGAAGTAACAAGAAGCTTGGGCGTTAATGTGCGTGAGTTTCTGTTCTGCCTCCTTCTGAGCTCGTAATTCTGAAATACTCATGCATATTAAGTACAAATCTCACACACATTAAACAGAATACTCAGGCACATTAAATACAAAACTCACGCATATTAACATGACACACATTAAGTACAAATCTCAGGCACATTGAGTATAAATCTCACGCACATTAATCCACCGCACATCCGCACGGGAAGCAGCAAATGCACCTGATCCCTCCCTATATATATATATATATATATATATATATATATATATATATAGTGCAAAAGAACTATGTTTACCCAAGTCTACATGCACTTGCTACTCTTTCCTCCCCCTTATTCAAGTAGAGATGTTTGTTGCTTGACACGTGTGTTGATTTTCTCCAACTTGATGACTCGATATTTAGATGTTCATCTTGATTGAAGCGTTAGGAATTATTCTTTCGTTACTGGTAAGTAGGATAGCACTTGAAATCTATTGCACTCGAATACTTAGAACCTTTTAAAAAAAAAACAAAATATGACAATTCCTTTATCCATCTTGAGTTGTGCTATTTATAGAGGCCTTTGAATCTGTATTGGGGAGAAAACAAATACCAGA
This sequence comes from Ipomoea nil, assembly GCF_001879475.1. Classification (NCBI taxonomy): domain Eukaryota; kingdom Viridiplantae; phylum Streptophyta; class Magnoliopsida; order Solanales; family Convolvulaceae; genus Ipomoea; species Ipomoea nil. The sequence goes on from NW_017619598.1 coordinate 1,592,470, forward strand.
CGGCCAGTTATTATGTAATGTGCAATAACCAATGTATAGTATAGTTGGATGTCCTCTTCTAGAATTCCAGTTGGATGCCAATAATGAAATAGAATTACTTAAATCAATCTTTATTAACTAATTAACCTTGACTATGTGGTTTAATGGTACCCGGGTTGGACTTCCATTTGGAAGATTGTGAGTTCTAGAGTCGGTAGCATACAAAAAAAAAAAAAAAAAAAAAAAACCATTCTGGTTAAGGCGTC